>NC_056743.1:605996357-606068857 GCF_019279795.1 Protopterus annectens
GTTGCTAAGGTTGATTCAGGAAGTTAAGGATCTACATGATATTGGAGACCCTGTTGCACACCATAATACTAGGTTTACCAGCCAGGAATAATAACCCCACCAGCTCAGTAGTTCTCCTCCTGGTACTGAATTTAATGCATTTACCTCCTGGTGACTGATGGTGGTAAGAAAGGTCATTATAAGATGCTTAAACAATGGGCTTTCCACCTTGTCAAGTGCAAGCCTGATTTATGCAAGGCATGCAGTACTATAACAACCAGTGGCTAAGTAATTACATAATGCAGTATATTCATGAGTCTGATCCTGAGTGCTGAGTGTAGCATAAGACAATTTGCCATCTTAATACTTTTACTGCGCATTCAAAAGCCCATGTGTCTTGAGTCTTGCATTCCATTCCTACATTTGTGGAAGTTCCTGTTCTACTTTATGTAGATGTGGCATTAGAAGCAAACTCTGCTTTGTTGATCTGTCCCCTTTAACCTTTGTGATACAGTGTCAGTGGTACAACAGGTAGCCCAGTCACTGTTAGTACAGAACGCTATGAGTTCTAGTCCCACACCAAGTTGTTTGAATGCTGACACTATAATGTAGCATGAAAGGGGTGCTGCACTCCTGAAAGAGCCATTCTGCAGATGAGCTGTTAAAGAGAGTCCCTGTCTGCTTGAGTTGGTGGTAGCTCAGGCGGATGTAAAAGTTCCCAAGGCATGTATCTGAGAGTACAAGTTCTTTATTTAGCACAACATAATAATTTAAATATTTACAAAATGTACAGATTTACAGGCACATACAAGCATATTTTTTATTTTTTATATGTATCATTTTTATTATAACATTCTCATTGTTCTTCCTCCATAATTGATATTGACTCCTTCTATAATCATCTAATATTTCACATTATATCTGCCATAGTCCATTTCCATATAAAAAAAAAAAAATCAGTTTCCATTCCAAAAAACCCATGCTATTAGATATTCTTATAGCAGCCATACTTAATACCAAAACGAAATAGAAGCAAACAAAACAGGAATTGAAGAAACTTGCTAGTAATAAAAACAATAAAAGGCACCAAGGAATAATCAATTTATGAACATTTATTAGCGCTTTTCATTTGATATAATCACTAAACTTCTTCAGATTACCAAATTGCGACTGGTGTTTGACAACATTTTTGTGTTAGATTTATAATGATGGTGACTCTAGTACTATTAGGAATGTGGTTCAGAGTGAGTGGGACAATTTTGTTAAATTATCAGATTTGAATTTAAGGTTTGATATACCCCTGAAATTAGTTTACAGGAAGGGTAGAAATGTTAAGGACCTGTTGGAGAACAAGTACAGGGAACCTGTTGCCAAAAAAACTGGGACCTACAAGTGTGGAGCATGTCAGCAGTGTTCTTGCATATTTAATACCTCAGAAATTTTTATCAACAGCAGGTGTAGAACTATTAAGTCTAAATCCTACAACATTTGTAACAGTAAGGGACTTATGTATATTGCTTTGTGCAAAACATGTGATGCATTTTATGTGGGTAAAATTGAGACGTGATTAAAGAGAAGGCTATACGAGCACCTCTATGATAAGAAAGGTAATAAGAATGCCTTATGTAAACATGATTTGTGTATCTGTATCTTTTATATTTTTTGTGATTGATGAGGTTTATATTGATAAATGGGTGGGCCATGGGAGACCATGTTAAAATATTGTGAATTATACTGTTAGCTGGTTTTAGAAGCCAGTAGATGGCCAGGTTTAAATGAGACTGTCTCCATCACCCCAGTTTTAAAATTGAGAGCTGCTAAGTTATAGTACTCACATTTTACTTATATTTTATTGTAACATTTTTGTATCTTTTACTTTTAAGTATTTAAGTATTTATTGTGATGGTTCATACTTAGATAGGTTTTATTATACGAATTGTATTTATGGTGACACCTACAAAATTTTCATTGAGCATTTTAAGCATAATTTATGGTATTTACTTATTTATGTAATGTACCTTTAAAGTATCATCCTCAAATTTTTAATTAATTGTATTTAATTGTTTTTAACATTGTATTGGTCCAGCTAGTTTGAAATGAGTATTTAATGAATTAATTGAACAAAATGGCTGTATCTGATGAAGTGTGTAAACGAAAACATACTGGTTGTGTCAGCGTTAATATTTTATTGTGACTTAATACCCAGCTGGATTTTACTGTGGTTTTGGATTAAACACCTATATTTTATTCTGTGGAAATGGCTGTCGAGTGCTCCTTTTGGTTTATTGGTTTATCTGAGCAATTTCCTCCTGAACTTGGTTTATACTCTTGTAGTATGTTAACATCATTTGGGGAGTCAATGACTGCACCCAACTTAGTCTTCTGCAAACTTGGTCAGCCACAGGCCTTTTGTGTTTGCCAGGACCTCTGAGAAGTACATGCCAAACAGTAGGGGTTTTAGGACAGATCCCTGGGGAACACCGCTATCGACAGATCTGCTGTCTGAGGTGAAGGCTCCTGTTTTGACCTTGTGGGCCCCATTTGTGAGCCAGTTGGCCACCCACCTCATTAGATGGGGATTTACAAGTTGTATTAGTTTTTTGATGAGGCCTGCATGGAGGATTGTATCAAAGGTTTTGGCCAAGTCAAGGTAAGCTGTGTGTACTGACTTTGTCACAAAGGCCTTGGATGAGGGACTCTCAAAGAAGTCAACAAGGTTCACCAGGCAAGATCTGCCCTTGATGAATCTGAATTGTGTGGGGTCAAGTGCTTGGAGATTGCCTATGTCCTTGTTTATGAGAGCCATAATAATACGTTCCAGGGCTTTACAGATCAGACTTGTCAAGCTAATGGGGCAATAGTTTCCCATGTCAGTTGTGGCACCACCTTTGTTCAAGGGGATGACAGTGGTACTTCTCCACTTTGCTTGAATGAAGCCTGTACTTAGGATGTGGTTGAATAGGATGCTCAATGGTGAAGCATGTAAGTTACTGCCCGAAAACAAGTAATTGCTCCACATTTAAATGCTTTTTGTTACACAGTTACAAAAATGTCATCAGCTTCAAATAGTAAGTCATGAGTCTCATGTATTTCTGAATGATTGAATTTCTTGAGCTTTAACATCCAGAAGAGTTCAATTGCCCCATTCATAATATCTGTCCACTGGCATTATTGTTTTCTTATTCTCAGTCTCTTCTCTTCTTTTTAAAAACAATTTTACTTACTTTACTGCTGCTGTCCCTGCTTCATATGTTTTAGTTAATGCATTATCTGCTGCCACAGAAACCAGACAACCCTCACAGTTGTTGCTTTCCTCTTATTTACTTTCACTGCTGCACAAGTTAACTGGTGCTTTCTCTGCTGAGACATCAACTGTTTCCTTTTCCACAAAACTTTTTTGGAAGTGCTGAGGATGGTAATCTGCCATCTCACCCCTTGAAATAGCAATACTTTCAGCTGGACAATACTGCTTGATTTATTTTTAATAGATCATCATATTTAAGCCCTCCTGGCTATAGTTCTGTTCATCACTGCAACAGACTTGCTTACGTCCTTCTCCATGGAACCAGCTAAACACTGCCTATTTTGTGAAATCCATCACACTGGTGTCTTTATGTTCTGAAGCTCCATACTGAACCAAGTTTTCTTAATTTGCACTTTTGCCTCTGCAGATTCTCCCAAACTTTTCACTCCTCCATATTTTTGCTTCTCTTAGCCTTTTCCTTGCTGATGTAGAAGCCTTCCAGCACCATCTCACAGCTCCAACAATAAGGGTAATTTATTGTATAAAATGGAACAAATTACTAAAAAAACTCAAATTACTTAAAACAACGTATTGCAATTGTTAAAACAAAATATTGTAATTGTGATGACCCCACCAGTGGACCATTAATCACAGAGCCACAATCCTCACCAGTGGCAACAGTGGGGTACATACAATGGGAGGATGACAAGTATATCATAGTATTTCCAGATGCAGCTCTCTCCATCAAGTGCAATTTCCCTTAGCACACAGAAACCCCAATAAGTCTGGGGCTGGTTTCTCCCTCTTTCTTTTGAGCCACAATAAGGCTTCCCACTGGCACAGCTATAGAGTTGAGATTTCAATTGAGTGGCCAAGCCAAGACATCCAGCACCCTCTGTCCAACCCAGTGCTTTGTGTCCCTGTCCAAGTAACTGATACATACAAAGACACAAACACCAGGGAAAGGCTAGCACAGGTTTACTAGCTATGCCCTCTTTTGCCCAGACTATAAGGTAGTTATCACTGCTACCAGCCACCTCCTTATCAGCTACTTTAAGACCTTAACAAAGGGTGTCCGATCTTACTATGTAATATTAATATTAATATAAAATGTTAGTTTGACCAAGAGTAAGGCTATTAGGAGTGGCCTGCACAGTGTCACCAAACAAATATGCAAGTATTTTCAAAACTTAAATATCTCTACACAGATCAGCCACAATAAAAGGGTTAAATATATTTAATAATAAAAGAACAAGAAAATAGTCTGTATATATTCACAGTGACATCAGTTCAAAATCAGAGGAAATATTTAAAACAACATTGCAGGACAGTCTCTGGTAAAGAAAAATATCTAAACTAAGCTTCACTATATTCCTGATTGAATCTAAGAGAATTACTATACCCTAGTTAACTGAGAGCAAGGCAGATGTGGTGAATGGTTCTTGTCAAGCCCAAGACCTAATACAGAATGACCTGTCTCACTGAAACGTCTCAAAGTAATATCTCAAATATTATTGCTGGGATAGCTTGCAAAATGACCTCATTTCTTGTCATCTGACTCTCAGGTGAAACCCCCACTGCTCCTCCACATTTGAAGACTAGTAATTAGTTCACCCTAAAGATGATACAGAAACTTATCAGCACAGACTCTGTCCCTAGCTGCATTGAAAACTGAAAGATACCATTTATATTGCATAGCCATAAAGTAATTTAATTTCCGCAATTTTTCTGAAGTTAGCCTCCTGTATTCCAGTTTCCACTGTTAAATTATATACAGTTAAACAGTTACAATACTGTATGCACATTTCTGTTTTATTCTAGTAGGGCACACTGTGGTTACATTTCAAACATGAGCACTTTATAAAATACCCTTGTAACACAAGTCTGTACAGACCAGTTTGATATGCACATGGCATACAGTTCTAATACAGTTCTATCACAATCATCTTATATAAATCATGTTGATAGTCACAAATGACATATAATTATTTACAAAATTCCAGATAGCTGTGCTAACAGTATCCCTTTTTGTCACAGCAATAAAACATCTTTATACATAAATAAAAATAAACGAATTACTATCAACTCCACTTACTCTTTCTGGCACAACCAATATTTAATGCTCTGAATAATCTCATTCAAATTCCAATATGAAGACTTTTGTCATGGCGCTCCAAATTTTGTGCATTATACAAATTTTGTTCACTTTATCAAGACTAGTATTGAATATATTATTATAAAATCCATATACTGTTTTATCCATGTTACTATCTTTTAAATCCAACATCCAAGAATAACCATACAACTTTTTCCATAAAGTTATAATTCTGGGACATTCTAGAAGAACATGTTCCATAGCCTCATGAATCTCGCATTTAAAACATCTTTGCAATGTAACTTTATATAACATTGATTCTTTTACTGGCAGCTTATATGCATTAATCTCCATAGAGATCTTGCTCTTTATACCAAAACTGAAATCACATTCTTTTTTGAATAGCATTCTATATATTTTTCAACAGTTTAATGGATCAATATACTAAGAGCACATGTTTTCATACTAAAGTTTTCTATGTTTGAGTTACGTGAATATTCCAATCTCATTTTCTTAAGCCACTATTCTTAAGCCACTATTTTGTCACTTTTTTCTATTAATTTTTCTTATATGACATTGTATATTGACACTTGTAGAATTTTTGCAATGAATTTTCTTTGTACTGCATTAATGACAACATATTGTAAATAAACAGGGTAGTCAGAAATACAGTGGGGTGTTTTAAATGTAACCCACTTTTCTCTCTTGTTAGAAACTATACCTCTTTAAATGGGATTTACTCTTGAACCCCAGAATAAAGTAAATAAAACCTGTAATATATTAGCATTTAACTTGCTAGGGAAACAAAATACTGAAACCATATAACTTAATTTCCCTAAAATTGTGGTGTTTATCATATATACTTTTTTCTTAAAACTCAATCTAAATACTTGCCATGTAAATCTTCTATGCTGTATTTCTTCTATCATGTGCATCCACTGCTCATTTATTTCATATCAACCAAAAACTAAAACCGTAACTGTAAAATCTGTTCTTTACAGACATATAATCCAAATTTGGATTTCTTCCAAAATGTATACTTTTTGTCCAATATATCTTAAGTCCTAAATAACTTTTTTTTAATTGCTTATTGTACCTCGACCAGGCAACATCTGCTAGAATTATTAAATCTGCATAAGACATTAAAATGGAAAGCCAAATCATCCTGAAAAGAATATTTCCCAACTTCCATCTCTTCAGACACATGACAATTAATATTAAGTAATACAAATAAGACTATGAAGGGGACAGCCTTGATGTACTCCAACCCAACCCTTTATCACAGCCCACAAGATCTGTTGTAACTTGATCTAATGCCAGATACAGCTTGCTCTGGTATACCATATGTTTGTAAAATATTCAACAGTTGTCCATGTGTTAAGTCAACAAAGCCTTTTTCGGCATCACACCCAGCCAGACTGGTTCCCACAGCATTATCTAAGACAATTCTTATATTAATTCCTGTGGATTTTTGGCTTTAATTCCAAAAAAAAATACCTTTCTAATTATTTTCGTATTCTGATAAATAAAAATTTATAATCTGTGTTCATTAAATTTGAGTCTCCAGTATTTGAAATCATATTTGTCTTCTTTTTTCAAGCAAGTTTAATAACAGTTTTAAATATCAATTCAACTGTTAACCAGTTAACTAAGCATTCATTAAAATAAAACCAAAAATTGCCTCTGCTTTAATGTCATTGATTTATAAAAATCATAATCCAGTCCATCTCACCCAGGAGCAGCATTAACACATTAAGTATCCATTATTTCAGTAAAAGAAATATCCTTAAGTAAAATATCTGTATGTTCTGTATTAACTTATGGTAAATTCCATTCTGTATCACAAATTATTTCTTCATATCCATATTGAATTTGTAAATATCGCAATACTTCCTTTTCTGTATTGGCTAGTCCCAAATAATTTGACCACTTTATGTTCTAGTACCCTCAAATGACATTTCTTTGTACTACATTTCCCCAAAAAGGGGGATATAAGCACTCTTTTTCCCTAGTACCAGACATTGTCAAGTGACGTCTGCCCTCTATTTGCTTTATAAATGTCTTATTGTTGCCAAAAATATTTGTCTATCTTATTTTTATTAAGAAAAAATTTTATTTGTTTACCGGGTAAGCCTTTCTTGGAACAAAGACAATTTTCTGTGGAGGCCAGAGAGGAACACTCCAGATGCATGTCTTTGTAACATGGGAGTAAACTGGAGTACCCAGAGAAAGCCCACATGAATGCAGGGAGGACGTGCAGACTCCCCACATAAGGCACTCTGAGAATCAAACCGGATAACATCTTGCAGTGAGGTGACAATGCTACCACTGTACTGTCCAAAATATCCTATATTTGTTTATATTTATATTTTCCATCATCTATACTTTTTTTTCTAATTTCAAAAATAACTTTTTTATATTTTAATTTGTAATCCACCGTTGCATATATGTAGTATACATAAATTGCATAGATCAATACTTTTGTCATAATTCTTAAGCAGCTTCTGTCAGCTTTGTATTTAGTATATACATACTATTGAATTTCTTTATTCATTTTCTTTCTCTCATAGTTGTATTGCCAAGGGTATCCCAAGTACTGTCATGACCCTGGAATACAGTGGACCCTTTTCCACCTTGTATTTCTAATGTTCAGAAAATGCAATATAATCAATTTCTCTATGAAAGGTAGATTGTTCATGTGTACAGCCTCTTCTTTTCCCTAAAAGTAAGTGCTCTAACTGTATTATTTCCTGCATTTGTTGTATATCTGCAGTAATATTCGCACACTTTGTCAAATTACAGTTAAAATCACTCACAAGAATAATATCCATATTAACTGTCACGTACGGTTTCAGAAATGTAAGCTAAGTACCTCTCCTAGCAACATCAGTATATATAAATTATAAGATAAAATGGGTTACTATTGTCGGATATCTACTATTGATATTCTTCCAAACTGCATTGTAGCATGATTTAAAATCTGGATGTTACATTTTTAAATAGAATGGCAATACCAGAAGTAGTTTTGGTTCTGAAATTCTGTAACATAGAATTACTTCATACTACTAACTGCTTTTGTCCCTTTACCATCTAGTATCTAATAGGTAGGTAACATCTGTTTTTGTTTTTAGACCATTGACCGACCAATAATCTCATATCATTAAGGATGCTATTAACATTTAGAAAAGCAACACGCAACCATTAACAGATTGTAATGTTTTTAAATGTGCTGACTTAACTTTCCATTTTCCATCTTTAACCCTTTTTGTAATAGAAAGTTTTTCTTATCCTTGAATTTTTTGTATTCTTATACCATCCTCATTTAACTTATGTATTACTAATATAGTCATTTGGTGGTAATTGCTCTGAGTTGTATTCTTCTACATACACTTTATCAACTGTTTTATCAATATCATAATCATCGATATGAAATGCATCAATTGTGCTTTGTGCAATGTCTTCAGGTATAGGTTCATGCTCAGCAGTATTATTAGATATATTAGCTACAGATAATGAATTTTATAACTTCCCCCTTTGTCTTCCCACAAAACATCCAAAAATGGCCTGCTTTTTCACATCTATAACATATTCCAGTACAATTTTTTTACAGAATGTCATTTTTGTCCACATTGTGAACAAGTCCTTTTCAGGCATGCATCCAAAAAAATTCCTGTGTTGCCACAAAAGTAACATGTTTGTGGTTGCACCAATATTTCAGAATTCTTCTGTTCCATCTACTATGATTGCACTAGGCAAATGCTGTATTTTACCCTTCACCATTTAGATTCTTCATATATTCCCATCCCACAGTCTAAATTCCTCTATTGTCCTTAATTTTTGTAAAGCAGAAAATTCTGTACAATGCTCCTTTAAAAACAAGATCCAAGAGTCAGTCTGTCTACATTAGTGCCAAATTGTATAAAATGTTCCTTTTTAACAAATAGTTTGTGCAGACATTGATGCTACATAATTATTTCACGGTTATATCTGTCTCTCTTTTTATTCCATTCTATCAGAAAGGTATTTAGGAATCTAGTGTTTCCAAAGAACTAAACACAAAAAGCCTATTTTCCTAACAAAATAAAGGCTCAAACATAATCTGTCTTAATTCCTAAAGAGACAGCAATATTTTCCAAAACATATCTCTCTAAAGGTTTATAAATTTAGATTGGAGTCTTACCACAGGTTTAACGGGTCATTGTAATTTCTTTGCAAAGCTCTGCAAGTGTATACATCTGCAAAGGCAGTTGCTATGAATGCAAATGTCTTATGAATTTGTCTTGATACTGGAATCACCAAAGTGTCCTGCTTTGATGACTTCTCCTTGACTGTGTTGGACCCTGTCCATAAAAGCTCCCCATGAGAGCTCCCTTCCTCCTCCTCCTCCTGGGTCTTTTACAATATATCTATTAGTAC
This sequence comes from Protopterus annectens, assembly GCF_019279795.1. NCBI lineage: Eukaryota > Metazoa > Chordata > Ceratodontiformes > Protopteridae > Protopterus > Protopterus annectens. The sequence goes on from NC_056743.1 coordinate 606,006,092, forward strand.
ATTAATAGCAACAGTCTGGACGGCAGGGTTACAACTTGTGCTTTTTCTGAAGCTACACCAATGCAGTCACACTCTGTGAAAAGTCATTTTTGAAAGACATCCCCAAATCATCACACTATTTAGTTGCTCCAGTCTGAAAGATTTTAAAGTTGTTTTTGCAGAACAGTCATTCTAAGCTGCTCATCACTCCTCCCAGCTGCTTCCACACCTGGAATGTGAGTGCATGACCTTCCACATCTCTGCATAGGGGCCCTTTTATTTACATGCAAAAAAAACTCTGACATAGTTGCATACAAATGTTAAAATGTATAGATATACAAACATTTACACTTTCATAATTTTCCTTAGTCATACATTTTTATCCTTATTAGACCTCACTCCTTTTTCCATAAGCACCATCTGCTTTTACATAATATTGTTGCCAAAATCCATTTACTGTTGAACATAATTTCCTTTTCTTTCATTCCATATAACCAATATGAGGGAAAATAAATTTCTATTCTTTTAACATATTCTTTGCTTCCATTCTTACATCAATATTTAATCCTATCCATGTATATTTTGTCCACTTTTATATCTTCAAAAAAACATTTATGTAGTTTTTCTTGCATTTCAGAAATGCATGTTCAGAAGTTGTTTCTTCTTGACAGTGTAAACATATTCTATCACTTTTTTATACAGCATATTTCCTTCTAATGGTAATCATCTATTACCCATCTCCACAAAAAAATCCTGACATTCTGCTTTCTTAATATTTTTCTTGGTAACATTATTTCTTCCTTTATAGACTTTTCTTGCTTACTCTTATTATACCCTTAATTTATAATATTTGTGTATTTATAGTTTTACTCATGTATTTATTTATCCACTTTAATACTTTGTACAAGTTTAATGAAGCAGCATATACCACTGGGATAATTAACTCTAAACCTCCTTCCTCTTTATTTGCATACAACAGTACTCTTTTACTGGGTTTCATCTAGAACCACATCAAAATGAAAAAAAATATATACCCAGAATAATTCCTTTACACTTGCTAAGAATGCTGGTTTCCCCATCAATGCTAAATTTATCAAATATGCTTTTTTCTATATGATGATTTATATGTTCTCCAGAAAAGGCAAGTTAGTTGTATTTCTTCTATCCCCCCCATTGAATTCTACTTGCATCTTAATTTTTAAATCTTATACTTAACACACAAATTTCATTCAATTTAAAATATATACTCCTATATTTACTATATTACCTAAACCTTTAGTGTTCTGTTTATTTAAAACCCTCCCTATCACCTACAGACACTCATTTGTGTAAATTATTACTTGCATCCAAATTGCTTTTTGTAATTGTCATCTACATATGTTAACAATACCTCACCTCCTTTATTTTGTAATTTTTCACATACTATCAGATTCGTAACTAATGCAAATAGTATAACTCGTTTATCTGTTTTACACCACTCTTTCTATGCACGTCTTGATTTAACCAACCATTTACAAGTATTTTTACTTCATTTTTACTATATGCTGACATACATAATTTCCTAACTTTTTCACTTGTATTATGTTCTTTCATTATCCTCCATAAGGTTTAATTTTCAGTTGTATCACATGCCTTAAGGTCTCCTATCATTTTTGATTATTTTCTATTCATATCATGCAACATTTCTCTGTCATTAATTCTTGACAACCCTTCCTCATTATATTAAATATACTATGTTCCTTAAACTATTTAATTTTAGTTTCAAATCTCTCTATTTTCATAGAGATCTTACAATCATTATTCAGTACTATTGGTTTCTAGTTTAATTCTCTCTTATAGTCATACTTCCATATGAATTTAAGTATTCCACTACATAATACTTTATGTACATATATAATATAAAGAAAAAACATTCATTTAACCATTCATTCAAAATCTTTAATTTTTTTTTTTTGCCAATCCCTTAAATTTTTTATGCATTTTCATACCCTATTCCATCTGGTCCTGCATCCAAATCTATATTTACTTATCCTAAAACTTTATTGATCTCTTACAAAGAAATGTCCTTTTAAAACTCTTCTTTTTTCTGTTAACTTTTTTTACTTTCCATTTTTTAGACTAACCACTTTTTTCTTTAAACATTTCTTGTACATACTGTACTACCCTCTTCATAATCTTTTTCATGAGTTTTCTTTCTGCTTTTACATTTATTTATTTCATTACACTACCATCTTACATTAGTAATCTGCTTAAATAACCCTTTTCCTTGTAAAAATAAGCTTGATTGTATAACAGTTCTTGTATTTTTCTTGTTTTCTTTCATATAATTATATTTTTTTAAGGGACTTTCTATCATTACATTCTAAGTCTTCCAGTGCACTGTTAAATTTTTGTTTTTTCTTCCTTTACTTTTCTTACATCATATTGCCAACATAAAAACATATTGTTTTTCATTAAATATGCAGACCAATTTTTATAAAATGTTCTCAAAATAATGTGATTTTTTCCCCAACTGTTACTAGGATTTGTCTTCATTCCTTGCTTTCTCATTTATCTTTTTTATTCTTTTGCTTATTTTTATATATTCATTGTTTTCCTTTATCTCAAACCATATTACAGTATGATGAGAAAATTATGTTTCAACTATCTCCCCTTCTCCAAGAACACTCCTCCATCTACCTACTTAACTGAATGAACTACTGGAAACATCAACAAGATGTCTTTATTCTTCCCACAGGGAAGATATCTGAGATGGTCTCCTAGATCTGCTACCTAAAGAAATTTTATCTGGACTAATGTTTTATACTCTTTCTTGTTAGTCTTGTCACCGTCTGAGTCACAGATGGGATACCAGACTTCACTTGAGCCCTCTGGATTACCTCTGTTTTCTATAGCTAAACCTTTTGATACTATAAAATATTCTATTTCGGTTCTATAGATAGCCCTTCTGTAAGTCCATGAATTTGTGTCCTGAAGTTTTAACTGACCGCATCTTACTACTTCTAACAATCTTCCTATTGCTTATTTTTACTCTTGCATCTTTAATCACAATTAATGTCTCCTTTTATTATAATATCCAGATTTAAAACTACATAGTCTAAAATCTGTTGAAATAAGCTTTCCTTTTCTTTACAATTAGTATAGGCATATAATGTTACAATGATGTATACTTATTCTTTACATTTTAAATCTACAATGGTTAATCTTCCAATTTTTGCTAATGTTACATTTCATATCTTTCATGTATTTCTACAGAATGCAACTATCTCAGACCATCTGTCATTTCCCAAATTCCAGATTACCTTTTCTCCCCATAGTTTCTCTGCTTGTAATATTTTATTTATTAAAAATCTTGTTTTTTAATATGCTTACATATACATCACATTTACATATACATCACATTTACAGAAAGCATTCTAAACTTTTCTTTTTCCTTTTTTCTTAGATTTATTGTTTCATATGTTCATAATGAATTACTATTCTAGCTGCCTTAATGGGCCATTCAAAGCCTAGCCAATTTCCTTCCTTTGGGTGAGGATCAAACACTGTAGTCTGTTATTTGAACACCTTGACCATTATACCAACTCCCAACCATTAGCTGTATGTATTCTATCATCCATTTCCCTTTTTTTTGTCTTTACCCTATTATTTCATTGTTTTTTTCTTTCTGTTTTTACCCTTTTTCCAATCTGTTTTTTGGTTTTTTTTCTAACATCTCCCAATTTGTTTTCACTTAATTCAAATCATCTGTCCCCAGCCTCTTCATTTTCTCATCTAAGTCTTCTCTTTCTGCTACTTTTAAAAATTCTGTTTTTTTTATTTTCTTTTTCTTTTCCCTTACTTTTCTTTTCATTTTTGCAATCCATAAATGTCCAATTTAATTACATAAGATTTAATTTCACATTTTTTGCATAATGTCCCATTTCCCCACAAATACATTTTGTTTTGCCACAGTTTCATATCAAATGTTCTTTTTCACATAAAAACATATTTGTGTTGTCCCCAGTATTTTAAAATACCCCTATTCCCTTCCACATTCGTCATGCTTGGTATATGTATAATTGTATTTTGTTTATCTTTAACATGCTATTACAGTCCCATCCACCCATTCATAAACAACTTTTGTCATAAAACTTTGCAATGTCCAGTACTACTTTATATACATTGTTTTCAAATGTCCTTTCAAAGTCTCTTTCCACCTCTGTTTCAAATTGTACATGGTGTTTCTTTTGTTTTCCTATTAAATGTTATTAGATAAATATTCCCTGCGTCAGTCTTTTATTTTTCATGTTCTCCAAAACAATTTCCATTGAAAAAATAGTCTGGAATATGTCTCAAAATGACTATTAATAAGAATAAATGCTCTTACTGCATGTGCTTCTACACCCAAAGGAGCTATCCCGTTTTCAGACACTTCATACCTGTCCCTTTCTTTGTCATCTTTACTTAGAATACTGAACATATACTTGTGTTTTTCATTTTCTTCTGCCTTTTTTCTTTTCTGCTACTCCAGTTTTGTCTTTTACTTTCTCTTCATATGTTTTCTTTCCTATTTTATCACTATTCTTCAAGGTTGTATCTGCATCCTCCATTAATATATTTTCTATACTGGCCCCCCAGGAGACATCTCCTTCATTTTCTGTCTCACTCTCCATTACCATTTCTTTAAGTAAATCATCTTTCAATCTTCCTGAATTGAGAGTTGCAATTATAAATCCATCATTTGCTGACTCACCTCCATCCAACAGATTTCTCTGAAACATCGCCTGAGAATCCTGCATAAATTTTCCAGTCTTTTTCTCAATTTTTACTTTTCAAATACATTTAATTAATTCCATAGTATTTATGCATAACATCTTTAATAACTATGTACACTATTTACATTAGCCTGACACTGTAACAGATCTTAATATATACAGTTACTTTATAAGTATGTCCAGTCCATTATCAGAGTGTCTGATCAGTTATTGTATTGTGTCAATCAATGATGAGACTTTTCCCCAAGGGTTGTTGATAAATGGCTTTGGATAAATTCTTAGTTCTTTAATTTTAATTTTAATTTCCAATAATGCTGTGGTCTTCTTTGTAAAAGTCTTCCAAAGTTGGTATTGTGTTTATATTCCATCTTCTTGTTATACACTTCCTTGAAATTGCAAGTATAGTCCATTCTAGATACATGTTTGACCTATTCAAATAAGGATCTTTGTTCACATTTAATAATATAAGAGCTTTAGTTAAATAAAATGATTCATTAAATAAAGCTTGTAGAAAGTTAACATTCCAAAATGGCTTAATTTTAACACACTCAAAGAAAATGTGCTTCCATTCTGCATTGTGTACTTGCTCACATCTCCAACATATTACTTTTATGGAAGAACTAATTTTACTGATGCGATCTGGGGTTAAGAATGCTCTGTGCAAGCATTTCCAATTAAAATTTTTCCAGTATTGTGTAAAGGATGGATATTTTATTGGTAATATATTTGTTTTAATATCTTCACTTAACTGCATTGTGTCCTTTTGTTACATATTTCCAGTACGAGGTTTTGGGTGTTGTTTTGTAGTTTATCAATATTTATGTAAAATTTTGAAATACTGTTTCCTATGTCAGCCATTACATATGATTTCATATATGTATTTCATAAATTTAGGTATTTCTTTAAATGAAGAATTGTTAATTATTCTACTTAAATCTTGCAAATATGATAAAATACTCTGTAAACTTAGCCAGTCCTGGTGTGGAGTTTTGTATGTTGTTTTTATTGCTTGCATATCTAAATCTTTTAGTTCCTTGATGCATTGAGCCAACAAACAAATACTTTCTGTTCCCTGGAATTAATAATCTGTGTATATTTTATGTGGAAAGTTCTTTTTGACTATAAATGGGAAAGATCAAACCAGATTTTTAAATCTATATTTGCTTTAATAATTTTCCTAAATGAGTCAATGTAATAATTAATCATACAAGTTTTAGTGGGTTTTAGTTATGTTATATTGCATAATGATGCATATGTGCCATGGCAAATTGTTTTTATCTGTTTGAAAATGTTTTATGTAAATCAAATTCATTTATTGATATTACAGTTATCAATTCTTTCCAATTTGTGGAGTCATTTGGACTTATTGATTTTTATATTGTTACAAATTGAATCTGCCAATATTTCAATAGCCAGAGAAAATAGAATCGGTGACATGGGACATCCTTGTTTAATGCCTTTTGTTATATGTATGGATTCAGAGGTAAAAGGACATAACTTGACATACGCTAAATTATTTGTGTGTGTGTGTGTGGTGTGTGTGTGTGCGTGTGTATATATATATATATATATATATATATATATATATATAGATTCTTTAGGAGATGAACAAAGGATGCAGGAAATTCAAGTAGCATTAGGATTTTGAATAAATAATTCCAATTTAGGGAATCAAAAGCTTTCTCTAAGCCAATTATGAGTGTTAATTTCTTACAGATTATGTTAATAAAGAAAATATTTTAATATTGTTGCGTGTGTCTATGATATACAAATCCAGTTTGATCATTATTTATTGTTTTGGATAGTGGTATTTTCATTCTGTTAGTTAATATTGTCATGGATATCTTATATTCATTTAATAATGATATAGGTTTATATGAGGTACAGAGGTTTGGGGATTTGTTTTCCTTTAAGATTGGTGTGATTAAGGGATATCTCCAAGAGGGTGGTATTAAAGCTTGTGACTGAATTTCTAATAGAGTTTTATGGAAGAGTGATAGTATCTTTAAAGGAAAAAGTTTATATATTTCCATAATTATGCCATCTATACCTGGAGCTTTATTATTTTCACCCTCTTATTGTATATGTCATTTCTTTGTAAGAGATGGATGCTTGCAGATCTAGTTTTAATTTTTCAGTTTTTTTATATTAGAACATTTTTCGTCTAGATTTAATTGATCAATATGTATATTTTCTTTTTGGAAATGTTCCATATAGTGATTTCTATAGGCATCAAGAATGTCACCTACATCCGAGTCATTTTCCCTTTATTTTCATGGAAGATGCTTTTGACTGTATTTTGGTTCTTGTGGATAAATTATGTAGATATTTGGGAGAAGTGGCCATGGTATTAATTTTTAGTTTTTCTAAAGCGAAACTGATTTTATGTGTTAGAATTTTGTTGTATTTAATGCTTCTAATTTCTTTTTCATCTCCAAATGATTTTGATTTTTTTCAGCTTTTACTGACAAAGGTTTGGATTGTAGATCTAATAATTCAGAATCCCACTCTCTGATTTTTTTTAATACCAAGTTAGGGTTTTACCATATATATAAGCTTTTAATGAGTCCCATATCATTATTTTATTTATCTCTATGGTGAAGTTAATATCTAAGAAGAACTGTAATTCAGATAACCAGGGTTTGAACTCTCTAATTGTAGTTATATATGCTGGAGTTAAAGATTAATGGCTCATTCCCATTAATCTTTAAGTTTTAGTATCAATGAATTGTGGTCTGAAAAGGGGCAGGGAGTTATTGAGACATTAATGATTTTAGAATGTAAGTCATGGTTAGCAAATATTTTATCTATTCTAGTTTGGGTAGCAAATCTGTGATCTTGATGGGAAAACAACAAATATTTATCTTAAGTATTTACAAAATGAAATGATTCTACCTATTGTTTAAGGCTATTGATACAGCAGATGTATGCAGCGGTCTTTTATTTGTAGTTTGAGAAATATTAAATATACAGTTAATATCTCCTCCTAATATTAAGTTGCCTTTAGAATTACTGGAAATGAAATCAGTGTTTCTTAACCGTTCCTGTTCCAATGCCTGGGAACCAGTATAGATTGGCTAGGGTCCATATTCTGTTATTATATTTAACTATTACTAATGCCACAAGGCCGCCTTTGTCTTCATACCTATAAATGATTTCTGGGTTAATCACATTTATTTTCCATAAAATTGTTGCCCCTTTTGTCTTTGTCTTATAAGTGGATTGGGCCACTATCATATATTCCGTAGGATTCCATTTGTAATTGCCATTTATTTTAAAATGAGTTTCTTGAAGGAAGACAATTTGTGCTTTGCTCAGTTTTAAATATTTCAGTAGATTTGATCCCTTGCTAGGATTGTTTAAGCCATTGGTATTTAAAGATAAAGTTAAATCCATCTTAGGTTATTTAGACTATGTATTTTTTGTTTTATTGTGACTATTAAACATTTTCCTCTGATAAACATTTTTCTCTGATAACTGTAAAGTATATGTTTGAGCTTTTAAAGGAAATTATCAATTTTATACTTTGAGTGTTTACCAATAAAGTAATGTTTTGGTCAGGCATACTAAAAATGTTTTTGTGAAATAAATTTAAATTAATAAATGTTAACAAAACTAAGATCCACACTAGCCATGGAATGAAAATCATTCCTAATCTGGTGGATAAACCTAAATCCATCAGATTATCACTCATACCTTGACAATCCAGAACATCTGAGCTCCATACATTGAATTATCATATGGAGAATATTTATAATAGGAATAAGCAATATTTATATTATTTTGAACAGATGTAGTACTATTGTAGATTAGACAGAATTCTAATACAATATAAATGTCTACTTATTGTATAAGCAATTAATATTTACATGAAAGATAGATGACAAGCAATTCAATCATAGTACAGTAGGATGTATCCTATATAAAACCTCAGTAAAAGATTATAGCACACAGTTATTCAACATATTCACCCTTATTGATGAAGTCCTTCAAAACTTATTACTTAATATACATAGTAATAATATTATACCTAATGGTTATAATACAACATATTTTACTGGATATATCAGAAGTTATATTTCATTGTTTGCCAGCATTTAAGTAATCACTTTGTTTGTTGCTAACTTACTTAAAGTATCAAGTTTGTTTTATGTAAACATTGATGAAAGTTAGTGCATTTTAATTATCAGTGTATCCCTTTCCCTGCCATTTCCTACACATAAATATTTTCATATCTGCCATTTCTTATTATAAAATGAGTGAAATTATAGGTTAAAAACAACTAATTCACTTACTGTGATTAATGATTACAAGTTCTCTTTTCATATTCATAAATTGCCATTTTATGGCATATACTGAAAGTTTTTAGATTTAAATGGCAACTTTCTATTTTGTATAATCAGCAAAGGTTATACTGAGTGATTATAGTCAATTTAATACTATTTGTTCATAATGTAATTGTTACATTCTGTGACATTCCTAGTTCATGCTTCTATTGTTTCCCTTGAACAACTTTGTAAGTTTGTCATGTATAAAACATCAGTTACCTTGGTAACAGCTTAAGTATTATGTTAGGTCAAGATGGGTTACAAAACCACAATTCAAGTTAAAGCAATTATATGACTTGTTATACAAATTTACTTATATGAGAAAATCATAATACTTCCCTTTGATGATCAATATTGTGTATGTCATTTAAGACAAGTTAAGACAGTAGTGTTATACAAAAGCCCATGTTATTAAATCCTGTCTTTAATAACTAAATTCAGCAGACTGCTTCATCTTTGACTATTATATATTTTATATCTAGATTTACTAAAATCATACATTACATAACTATTGTGTTTTTTTTACTGGCTGTTGCTTAGTTATTTGAGAGACCACAAGCTGTAATGGTTATTCTTATTAGCTCCTTCCAAGCAATGTTTATACAGTCCATAGACTTTAAATTATGAGACCCTTCTAGTTTCTTATTTGTTATAAGTATATTTCCATCCTTACATACACAATATCAGTACTTCAACCACAGGCAACAATGCCCATCCAGTTTTTGATAGAATAACATTTACTAGTTAATGTGGTGTGTTTTCAGGCTGTTCTTAAACTATCCAAACCATTATTTGTCCTGTTCCATTTTGCCAGCTTGTTCCACTCTGCCAGTGAACAACTCAACACACCTTCCATTCCTACAGATATTTCCACAAAGGAAATCTGATGGGACTCTAGCACTTACCAGCAACCCCAAATCCCCCTAGAATCAACTATTCCAATATGCCTAACACGTCCAAGCAGGCTCACCTCCCAGACCACTGCAAAGGGTACTGCACAAGACCAAGTGCTCCTAGTCTTTTACAATAACTCAGACTTCCACTCTTATGTAAATCCTTAATGTGTTTGGACCGAAAGAATTAACTTAATGAGCTAAACAAAGGGTTGGGAGACCATCAATATGTGTACATGAAGTTTAAAACAGCTCTTTTACTATATATATATATATATATATACACACACACACACATATATATATTAATAACCAAAAACGTAATTGCCGAGAATCATCTCAGAGGCTCCTCAGAGCCGTTAAGCATTATCGTCGCTCTGTCTCCTTTACCATAGCATCCTGGGAGCATCTTTTTCTGTTAGTATGTCTGTGTACCACATTCCAGAGGCTCACAATGCACCTGAAGCAAAGCTTCACTTCACTGCAACTTCAAGGCTTTCAGCAAGGCAGCAGCCAGGAAAAGAACTGAAAGCAAACAGTTAAGAAAAAAAAATAATAAAACCAACAAGCCGTCACAACAAGAGATAACACATTCTTCCAGCCTTTCCACCTCTCACTCAGCAGATGTTTAAACCAACTCTTCTCTGCCAAAATATCCCAAATCAGTTTTATCCACCCCCTTCCCCTGGATCCAGGCTAAAACACCAAATGTCTCTTCCTAATACACAAGCATCCGTAATCACAAGCTGCAACTAACAGCTTCCCAGAGATGAAAACGGTAACATACAACAGCTGCCAGACACATCTGCATCCACACACACCATGTCAGGCTTAATCAAACAGCACTTGAAGCTATGATACCTGCCATAATTTAGATTAACTATATTTAGAGAGAATAATGATGGTATTTGTACTAAGAAATTACTACTATTATTTAACCAGGATATACATGACATTTCTAAATCATACTTTAACTGAAGAAGGCATTAGTCTCCATGACAGCATTTTTTTCAAAACACTGTTGTTTTTGATGAATATAGAAGCTTCTTCTGAGTCATTAAAGGTTCTCATCTCATTGACAAAAAGTATTTTTATCTTGGCTGGAAAGGCCAACTGTGCTTTAATGTTGTTTTTTTTCAACAGTTTTATTATTGGCCAAGACTTTTTTTTCCTTTGTTCTAGTATTCTGGGAAAAACAATCATTGTCAAACCTTATCAGGCTGTGATTGTATTTTAAGGGTGATTTTTTCCAAGCAGATTTTAATAGTTCCTTGTCCAGAAATGAAAGAAATGTTATAACTGTGGATCTAGGTGGAGTATTTGTTGAGTTAGCAGGTTTCCTCAGTGCTCTATGCACCCTTTCAATTCCAAATGAAAGTTTCTCTTTCAAGTCTAAAAATTCAGGAATCCAGGTTGGTAAGAATTAAATAATGGCTTCTCCTTCAGTGTTTTCAGGCAGACCAAAGATCCTTATGTTGTTTCTCCTTTCCCTGTTTTCTAAGTCATCTATTTTGTTAAGTAACCTGTTTAAGCAGAAATTCCTTTTGGAATTCTTCCTCTTTGAGTCTCCCTTCAATGTCATTTAGAGAAGTCTCTATATTTGTTATTTTTGTATGATGTTGCTGTAATAGTTCCTTAAGAGTATCAATCTGTTTTTAAGAATTTAATTTGAGGTTTTCTAAGTCATTTTTAAAGCCATCCATCTTCAAAGATAGTTCCTGTAAGGCAGATGTCATCAATTGCAGTTCTTTTTTCAAAGCAGCATCTGGATGAAAATTCCTTGAGTTGTTCATATTCAGGGACGCAATATATCTCCAAGTTACTTGACAGGAAATGTTTTGTATATCTCCACCTAAATTGATATTTATGTAGTTTAGTAGTTTATCTATAGATTTCTGATGCTTTAAACTTGAAAATAATAACATTTTCCTATATTATTATACTAGGTTATGGAGCTCTCAAAATTCACTGCTCTCAGTTGGCCATCTAGGCTCCGCCCTCATACAGTCTCCATTCTTAACATTAGCTTTCTCCTCCATTTCTTTAACCACTCCATTATCTTTTCCTCTCTCCATCTGCCTTAATGTTTCTCTGGGCCACCTATATGCCTGGAATGGAAACGGGTAGTAAACATGCAAAACTGTCCCTTTCTTGCAACAATGACAAGTAGGGGAAGTTCCCTGAAACCCTGGCCAAATTTCCCCTTGTAGTATAAATACCACATTGGGTCTCTCCTGAAAAACTGCTATTGTGACTCACCTGATCAGAAAAAGACTACAGTATTTTATTTTTATTTTATTTTTATTCTATCACTAGAATGGGTAGCAGTGGGCTCAGAGCTGAGCTTTCAATCACTCGCATGCCACTGACAATCACTGTGACTCTAACCACTGTTTTTACTTCTCTCATCAGGTCCTTGTACATAGCCTGCCCTACTTTTAGCAGTGTTGCTTGGACTTGGAACTATCATGGGATTCCACAAATCAGCATTCTTAGAACCTTGTTATATGCTCTCTCGGTCCAAGAATGCTCACTTGGACTCTCTAATCCTTGGGTTTTCAATATGTTGAACTGTAAACATTGCATCAGCTGTGCTGTGTCCTGATCTCACTCTGAACCGCTAATATTCCATCTTACATTCTACTGTTCTGCATGCTTATCAGTCACCCTCTTGAGCATTTTCAAGCTTACACTGGTTTGATATCTCTATACAGTCCATTGATGTTAATATCCCCATTTTTCTTGGTACACTGGCAATAGGATACTTGTTCTCAAGTCATCTGGGCATGGCTTCCAGAACCATTTCTTCTGAAACTCAACCAGTGTCTTGGTCATATCTACCATGATCTCATCTGAGCCTATTTTTTCCCTGACTTAATTTTCCTTTGTAATGTTCTTTTTTCGAGGGTGAGATGCTTTTCCTCTTTCATCATAGTCTCTGTTGGGACCATTCAGCTTCTGTGGTGTTTGCTTTATTCAAAAACCACTGGAAGTACTCCTTTAATCTGTCTGTCTTATAGGCTGGTATGGAATTTGTTGCTAGCATCCATTATAGATGGTGCCTGATAGCTGTTGTTTACCTTTGCCTTTGCTTTGCAAACTGTTGAGAGTTTCTTCATGCCATCTGTTGAGCGTCTTCACAGAAGCTGGCAGAGTACCTCTGGTATCTTGTTTGCAGTTGTGATTGCCCTCTAAGACTCTTTTAGCCAACCAGTGTTCCTTCTTAGCCAGGTCCTTTTTTTCTTTCTACCACTTTTTCCTGCATTTTTTTTTTTTTTTTTTGTTAACTTCCTGGGCTTCTCCATTCTATCACCTTTCTTATGCATGTACGTTCAAATACCTGGCCCTGACATACACCTATTTTATAGTCTTCACACATGATGTTTTGACATGTTTCCCTCCTGTATTGGTCATTTGATTACTGGTAAGGTCTGACTTGGTAGAAGCCCATTTTCAGCAGAGGTCCAGGGAGAAAAGTTCCAAATTATTACAAAATATTTTAAGAACAATTTTAAAATCTTCGGAAATAAAAAGATCTGCAGTTTAATTATAGCAAATTAGACACAATATAAAAAAAATTCAAGAAGCTGTGCAAATTATATGGCAATCATTTAATATACAGATATATTTTAGATAGTTTGTAGACAAATTAAAGGTAAGTTAGTCTAATACAAAGAAGAACTGCGATATGAAGTGAGGGGAAAGCAGGCTTAGGGTATATTTATGAAGTCTGGGAAGAGAATTTGATGGATGTAAGGAAGTAAGTGAAGATGGGAGAGTAAGGAGGTCTAAGGAATGAAAAGGTACTTATTCACTTTGAGGGATATAGTTTATACTGGTATTCAGAAAGAACAGAGCCAGATTTTAGCTCTGAAGTCTGAGTGGTTTTGAAAGATGGGAGGGAGGATATTGACCTGATGGACACAGGAAAGGAGTTCTAGGCCTTAGCAAATTTGTACGAGTACATACAATATCCAGCAGATTTGATAGGTTTGTAGACAAGAGTTTGTGGTCACTGAATCGCAATGAGCGAGTGGGAACATGATTGTGTAAAATGAGTTTAGTGCTGGACAGGTAGATTGATGCTAGATATTTTTATAGGTGGCAAGAAGATGTGCATATGTTAGTTGATGAGGCAGTTCTAACCAATTAAGGCTTTAGTGCTATACAGTGGTGAGTTCTAAAAGGGCATTTGCTGCAAATTCAGCAATTTTGTTATAGCATTGTTAAAGTTTTAATTTTTGTGAAACCTGGAGGTTATCAAGAATGGGCGTGCCATAAAGAAGTGTAGAGAGGAGATAAGTAGTGGCAAATGTAGTTTTAGTTGCATCAGTGAGAGAGAGTTTTTTTTTCATGAGAAGGGGATTTGTGGAAAATAGTTGTAGTTTAATCTTTTTGGAGACTGAGCATGAGTCGAGTTATGAAGACATGTTTCAGTGGCTGTTAAATCTTCCTGAGTAATATTTAAATTTCATTTTTCTTCACCTCTGCCAGTTTTTTTTTCTTCCTGAGGTGCTAGAGCCCTAGGTATTGAACTGAACTCTTGGGCTTGCATGCCAGTCAATTTTTAGGTCCTCAGCCTTGTCTTTGTTGCTCTTAGAACCTTCTTCGACCACTTAACAGCCAGTTGTGGCCACCAGTAATTTAAGCTGTCTGTCAACTGTTTTACTGGCAATGGCTTTGCAATCTCAGGTTCCAGTCCGATGTCCTTTCTCTTAGTAAAAAAAAAAAAAAAAAAAAAGTCTAACTAGGTGGCATATTGACCTATCTTGTATGTGATTTGACTTTGTCTTGATGAACTACATGCTAGCCACCATCAAGCTATATGCCATACAGAGATCTATAATGGGCTGACCTTTTTCTGTTGCTCCACCCATGTGGAACCTGGCAATATCCTGTCTATCTCAACATTGAGTATTCAGGTTGTGTTATCACAACCAACTCATGTTGTCCTGCTTTATCCATTAGGTCCTGCAACTGCTGTCTGAATGCACTGTTGTCCTCAACATCACAGGCGTGCTGTGGGGCATAGGCTGAGATTAAGAATACTGCCTTATTTTTATTTTAGAGTCTGATTGCCATGAATCTCATTAATTTACCATAATTCCAAAACCATCTCTAGTGTCTACTCCCCTGAGTAGACCGTGGATCGCAATCCAAATGGCTTTGCTGCACTGCCTTTCCATCTTCTCTCCATAGCAATCCTTCATGTTTGGCAAGTTGATTATATGTTTAACTTTTGGTCAGCAGAGCTTTAAGATGTAACCCAGTCTGGGCAACTGGACACTGGCCAGACAGTGGCTTATTAACCCAGGGCTGCTTGGTATTATGGCAAGAGCACACAGGCCAATAGAAGCACATGAAGCTCTTCCTCCATTAGCATGGGACCCTGGTGTAGGCTTGGATGCTCATCCCATTTATCACCGACAAATAGCCATGCTCAGTTTTCATGACATTAATCCACATGACCAAATAATTTGCACACAGTTCTAAGAACATCAAGGGCTAGCCCTGACTTATTGCTCAGTCTGTGACCTACACTTTGAGAGATATGGAGAGTTAGGGTGCTGGGTTGTGAATTTTCGTCTTGGTTAGTGGCATAATACAAATATGAAGCTGAAAGTTAGAATTAAAAAGTTTGACTAGTGATGCGGTAGAGAACAGTGCAGTTCCAGTTTGAAGTGTTTTAGATTATTTAGAACTCACTCCCTTTGTCTCTGTGATATAGTTTAGCTTTGTAGCTGGTGTGGAGCACATTGTCATGGGACTTATTGGTAGGAAAAATGCATGATAAGAGTTGCACGGAAGATCGAAGTTTGAGGTGGTGAATAGAACAACATTCTGTAAGAGATGGTGAACTTTGAGTTTAAGACTGGCATGGCTATGCCTCAGGGTCTGTATCATAGCTTAAAGGGGTTTAATTGGACTGGTCCACTTAAATGGTTAATACACAAAGAAAAATCTTTCTCGTTTTTGCTACAAATGGTGATGTAATCCTTACTAGAACACTTATGAAGTTTTCAAAATTTTCTTTTTTTGTCAAACAATAGAACAAAGCCCTTTTCTCTGATTGGTTATCATGGAACTAGCAGAGGCCAGAAAATCATTACAACATAATTGTACCCTTAACTGCCACATTTTAAATGTAAAGTATAGATGGCAGCATTGTACAATTTCATTACAATGCATTTGATTGACTGCAGGAGATGTTCTTTTTCTAGTCTGCCCTTTAAAAATATTCCACATTCTTCCTCACTTCTATTTCTCTCTTCATCTTCGTCTGTTCTCCAATGCCTTCCTGAATAACCCTGATGATCACATATTCACCACTAATTCTAGTTGTCTATTCCTTGGTCTGGAACCTTCAAGTATTTTCAAATATTCAAGGAGCAGATGGTCCCTACAATCATTTACCATCTTCCCACCCTCTGTATCCTTCATGTTCAGGATGTTCTCTTCATATTTTCTTGACATGAAGTTCTACTTCATATTCATGCCTTCCATAATGCACCTCATTTCTATTATCTGTTTGAGACGGATCTAGTCCGTGATAATCTCATTTCTCCCTCATTTCTGCACCCTTCTGGTGGCTTTCATTTATCGCCTTCCACTAGGCTATTGTCCCTCTTCTTGAAGGGCCACTAGAGTGGCACACATGACACAAGGTATAAACTAAGCAGGGCACGTTATAGTGAGAGCACTATTTAAGTCTGCTCTTCTGAAGATACACCCAAGCATTGTTTGGCTGCTGCCACTGATCATTCACTCTGTTCCTGGTGATCCATTTCAGGCATGATCTGCACACACATTTCTTTTCCTGACATCTTTCCCATCACTTCCACTCCACATTCGGTTAATACTAGATATGAAGGACTTCATACATTGCCTTTCAGCCCACTTGGTCAACTTTTAGAAATCCTTCCTTAAACTTTTCCTCTCATTTTGTGCCATGACCTCTTAGTCTTGCGTTATTAGTAAGGAGTTTGATCATATCTCAAACACACCTGAAATGAATACATCATAGTATTTAATACAGGACTGACTTCTGGGGTACTCTTTATCTCCATATCCTCTCCCCTCCATTTCTTGCATGTTCTGCCATTTGCCTTGTGTGCCACCCTCACTGTTTTATTCCCACATTGATGTTCTCTTTCTCGTTTTTAATTCTTTGCTAAACTTTTGCCTTTAATATTGAAAGAGAAAGCAAGCTATGATAAGAGGTCAGGAAAGAGTGTTCAGTCCATCTTGTCCTCCAAGTTGTCCTTCACAATTTCCCAAGTTCATCTTAATCCACTCCACTCTAAACCACAACCTAACAATATCTCTGTCGCTATTGTATCTGTTCACTGGCTTCTTGCTTAAAATGATATTTAGCATTCTGTCCTTTCTGGTTCATTCTTGCAGCTTTTGCCTGAGCTACTCTGGGTCCAAGGTTTAAGTAAACTCCCACTCGCTTTCTATCCTAGAGTTTGGTGTCCCAGGCTAGATATGATTTTTACCTCACTGTGTTTGCTGTTAATCATCTGTCTCTGCTCATCTATCTCAAGCCCACCTAATTTAATTCACTCTCTCCTGTAACCTGTCTTGCTCATGACCCCTGCCTAGTCCTTCTCAACTGTAAACACCTTGTTCATATAGGCATTACTTTTGTCTTTTATTCTCCTTCCTTTCTGTTTAATGGTTTTATTGTTTTAACCTATCCTAAAATGATCATTAATTGTGGCCTGTTTTTTTCTACCCACCATTAATC
This sequence comes from Protopterus annectens, assembly GCF_019279795.1. NCBI lineage: Eukaryota > Metazoa > Chordata > Ceratodontiformes > Protopteridae > Protopterus > Protopterus annectens. The sequence continues at coordinate 606,023,799 of NC_056743.1, forward strand.
TTTATACATCAGTTCAAACAACCCACATTTTCCATTCTCAGTTTATTCCCGATCAATAGGATGTCTCCAATAAGTCCTTCACTTATGTCCACAAGTGTTTGTTCACATCTCTACCAGGAGCATAACTTAACAGACCCCTCCTATTGTCATCTCAAGTGCTACGTATTGGCCTCCATTCTACTTATATGTCATTCTAATGTGATATCAAGTAATGTACAATACGCATTTGCTAGTTATAGAGCAGAGGAAACCATCTATACTGTTTGTATACCTGCATTTCTTTTCCTAGCCGCTCTTGTCCTTACTCTGATTCCTTAATCTATCCTTCTATGGCTATAGGTTACAGAGCCCTCCTAAAGGGATTAGTCAAGTCCTATAGTTCGGACATATCCTGTGCTTTCTTTGGGCTATTAGTGCATCTGTTCATTCTCTATTGATCTCTGATTTCCTTTCCTACTCTTCCCAAGTTTCTTTAACACTTGGCTTAATATGTGGCACAGTAAATCATTTTCAAATCTCTGCCTTAGCTGTTCATCCTCAGTAAGCTTAATCTTGACATATCTCCATCATAATGTCCTTTACCCATGCACTCCTTCCAGTCAGACCTAGATTCCTGTCCGTTACTACTATTACACCCATTTTTCTTCACCAACTAGCAGCCACCTCTCCATTGCATTATCTGGTCTTAAATCCCTGCTCAATCTTCCTTTACCATCTATTGCATTTTTTCCAAAATAAAAAAGGTAGAGGATGACACCCAGATAGCTTTTGTTCTTTTTCACTTGCCTATCTTTTCCCCAAACTACCACCATTTGACTCTCTCCTTACCCCTTGGATCATTCACTCTATTTTAACTGCTGTAAAATATCTCTGTAGGGCTGGTATGTCGCAATCCCTTTCTAAATATTCAGTCAAAATCTCTGCTTTCTATTCTGTCTTCTTTTTTTCTTCATACATGTCTATTGCATGAATTCTGACTTTGGGTTAACATCACTTTGGCAAGAGCTGTCTTACTAAGTGCAGTAGGTGTGGCACCATCATAATTTTTTAACACGGCAGTTTTTACCGATGGTCAGTCTCCAGAAGATCACTCACTTCCTGCATGGTGTCGCAGAATGTAAACCCTAAATACCTTACCTTCCTTTCTCCAAGGAATTGCCCTTTTCTGTCGCTCTTTCTTTTTGAATCATAGACTCTCAAGCCTTGGAACAAAATACTGCATCTGTTAATAACACCTCACTCATGTTAATCTGTCAAGTCCACAAAGCTAGTGTGCAGCCTCCTGTGTGCCTTGAAGGAGCTTTCCTAATAAATTTAACAAGAGCTTTACCCACCAACTTTAGGAAGGAGCTTTTCTAATTTCACAAGAGCTTTACCCACCAACTTTAGAAGCTGCAACTCCAAGCATACTGCCAAAGCTTGGCAAAGATAATCATTTGCTTTAATGAAGGAGAGGTTTCAGCTGGTCATGTTCTCAACTGCTTTGAACTTGCCATGGAGAGTAGTAAACCTTTACTTTCCAGGGCTTCCTAAAGAAAAAAATAAACTCCACTGTCAGTGTGTTTCCCATTGAATATATAAAATCCACTCAGAATCCATCAAGTCCTGCTACCGTTTCATTTTTAAGGTGTCTTGTAGCATTCTAAAGCTCTCTTTTTACAATATATTTATCGAAAACTTCTCTTTGATTGTATTTTAACCTTGTACATGCCCCCTCCTGTCCTGTACCACACCTCAACCCAGCATGTTCATTTACCTTGTTCACACACTGATATCTCTCTTAAACACTTCCTAATCCCCAATGGACAACACTAGCCGGTCTCTCTGGATTTTTCTAATCTGTAGCCTTCCAAATCAGGTACTGTTATTCATCTCTGTTGTCACGGACTGGACTTGAAATCATACAGTCAAGCTCTATTTCCACTTTCCAACATTGATTTTTTTTTCAATATTAAATTTTTAACAATTCTACCATGGCAACATCTTATTGCTCCAAGCTCCTTACCTACAATGAGCCTGCCTTAAGTCTTTCCAAGCCAGCTCTTCCTTTCCTTTGCCGGTTTCCTAAATTTTCCCATCCTTGCTATTATTCTCCATTTCCAGACTGCTGTCAGTTTGTCACATTTCAGTCTGTCCATTACCAGCCTGCCACTCCATTCGCATACATGTTTTTCTGTAACATAACCATAGTCTGACTTGCACCTTACAAACTGGACTGATTGTAGTCGTCTACCCTTAACTCCGATTATCATCCGCTTTCTGATGTGTGAATGTCATCAGACATGCATTGATATCCTGACATTACATTGACTCACTGCCCATGTTTCGCCTTGCCTGTGAAGAACTTACCAAGTCTACTTTTCTGTATGCTTTCTTCTCTGGGAAAAGTAAACTTTGCCACCTTCTCATACATTAACATTGGAAAGTTGCAGCCCATGTGCTTCTTCCCACACTGCTGGCACTCCATGCTTTTTCATTTTGCCTACTTCATTTCCATTTTTAAGTCCACCATCATCTTGAAGCCCCCCCACTCACCTCCCTATCTCCAACACCTTCTCCAGCTATTCCAATAACTCCCTAAGATTTTATTCTTCTTTGTCCATACATCATTCCCAACACCATAATTTCCAATTTTAATTTATACTTATCAGTTACCCATCTACCCAACATCCTCTTCATCTCCTCTCGCCATTTGCATATCTTACACATGCCACATTTAACCATGTCACCTTTTAACATAGTCTTTTCTTTTCAGCATGTCTTTCCTTTTCTAAGCTTTACTTCTGCAACATTACCAAAACCAATTTGAATCACTTAACTTTTTGCAGAATTTGCTGCCTTTCACTGGGATTACGTAATCCACCACAAAGTGTCACAAAATTCAAACTGCCTTATACTCCTCTCTTTATGATAACCCATTTGTCCTCTGCTGTCCCCCCCAATTCCTTTCTTTCTTATGGCCCCTTCTGGCAAATAAGTCCTTGGTAGATGCTTATTTTGTCTCTAACCTGTCTGCCATGGATATTCTTGAATTTCTCTGATTCTTTCGGCTTTACATATCCAACCATACCTCTCAATCTGCATACACTGAAAATAGGAACATGTACCCTCGTAAAGAAGGAAACACACAGCTAAATCATTTTGCCTCTAATTTACATAAACCCTGAATACCAAATATAGTAAAACTCTTCTCTGATCCAGTAGGAATGTGGGGTACTATTCAGAAACGACTTTAAAAAAAATGGCGTGCCAAAAAATATGGAAAATTCAGACTGAAATCTGTGGAGTTTAACTGTATTGCAAAATGCTACTATACAAGGTCATTTATTTTTACTTCAGAAACAGAGATGTAAAGTGATTTGATTAGATGTTCAGGCAGGGTGGCATACGGATCATCAGTCAATGTAGAGACATGACATTGATGTGTCGTGTGTTTTTTTTTATGGATTAAAGAGCTTCAAAAATCACAAGTGATGAGGGCTGGTTTGAGAAAAATGTGAAAAGGTAAATTTAAGATTGAAAATGGGGACAAGCCTCCAAAAATATGGATGCCCGGTGTATGGGTAAATCAGACCAGAAAATAGGAATGTTCCTCCAAAATAGGAACAGTTGAGAGATCTCTGCTTCCAACTCATTACTTGCTCTACATGTGCTCTCCTCTTTCTCTGTTTCTCTCTGTTTTATTACACCTCAGACTTCTTAGATGGTCCCTATACCACTCAACTCCCAAGCCCTACTGCTTCAGCTTCCATGGAGATACCTTCTGTCTTCCTCCTAAAACTTTTTTTCACATTGTAGATATAGTTTCAGGTCTGTGAAATTTAACTGTGATCATTTTTTTTTCATTTCTCACCCCACACCCATTTGCAGGTAGTTGTGTTACTAAAGCATGATATGACACACTGATGTTTGACCACTGATAAGTGTGAACATTAAAGTGCATTTAAGAAGTAAAGTGGAGAAACACAACCCTCTCGGTAGCACTTATCAATCATTTATTGCAGGGCTGCTTCACTTTGCTGTATTTGTCAGTGTGGGAGCTAACTCCAAACACATCCCTGCTACTTGGACATACGTAATATATAATCAGTATACCCCTGAATAAAGGGAACCTTCCACAATATTGTCTCAGAATAAATTTGAGAGAATTTCACTTCAGTATACTTCTGAGTGCTGAATGTGTCCTTACCCAAGTACTTTTTCCATTGCTCCCCCTGCAAAACACTATAGTATTCACAAAACCTGATGATACTTCTGTGATACTGTCTGTCTGAATATGACATTGTAGATGCATTTTCACAGAAACACATTAAAAGCTTGTATTTTAGTCATACATAAAAGATGGACAAGGCAGTGTTGTAGCAAAGTGAAGCTAACTTTGTAGAGGAATAAAGCAGTAAATAAAACAAAACAGAATATCTGCGGTAAAACATGTTTGAAGTGCAAATGTCTCATGCATGCAGGCTGCTGATTTATTGCAGAGACGTTTAGCTAGGAGTACACGTGAATGCATACATAGCATCAACAGCAGTAAAATTAAACTGCAAAATGTATTAATTGTAAGAAAGTAAAATACTGATGAGAATTGTTGCAGCTGCTTAGCTGAAGAATATGAGAGAGGTAAAAATGTTGGGAGTGGTGTAAACCACAAATGATAATTCGTGGAAAGTGGTGATGAAATCAGGCGAGAAAGTAATATGTGAAACAACAGACAAAATCTTGATGGCCGAGCAATTTTTAAGAAATGGAAAAATGTTAACATTTGAAAAAAAAGGAAGAGATTTCTGTAATCAGACAAAGAATAGGAGAGGAAGGTTCAGAACAGGCTGTCATTAAATTAAGGCTTGAATATAAAACCATATGAGAAGTCCTTTTAAAGTGTGGGAGTATGATAAAGTAACAGCTGCAATGATGTGTAAAAAGCAGGATGTAAAGGTTAAAGGAGCAGGGATAATGGGTATGTGAAACTAATCTGGGCAGTATAAATCCTAGGAATGAGTTGTCAACCGGTGTAATGAGATGTGTGCAAGCAGTATCAGTGCTGTAAGATAAGTATGACAGTATAGCACCTTAAATATTAAAATACACTAAATCTTTTTAATATGTCTAATCTTATGATTGTAATAAGTCATTGCAAGAATATCTTATGTCGAGCTAAACTTTCTGCTTAAACAGTGGAAAGGCACACATGCCTGTTAATTGCTGAAACTGTCCTTGGAAAATCTGTATCATCAAATGTGATATAAATAGGACCTGCTGGATAGAGGTATGTATCCCGGAGACTACCTCATCTATGGAACAGGCTCCCCATTCATCTGAAGCAGAGTTCCTCCCTAACCCAGTTCAAGTGCAACTTGGACAACTGGATGGGAAACCAGAAATTCATCCCTGGTTTGGCACTTATGTTTCTAATAGACACAGGTAACCTGTAAATGGTTAATCTATGAGGCCCATGCTTACACTTATCAAGGGTATCAGAACTTGTCAGAGATTTGGGATGCATGGTTAGGCTTTAAAAGGCCCTTGTGGTCATTAGCCTAGTAAACATCTATGAACCTATAAACTCTTGTCCTCATATACAGGGAGTCCAGAGTCATAAAAACATAGAAATGGCCCTTTCCTAAAAGATCACTACAACCTGGAACATATTTCTTGTCTATAAGAAATATTGACCAAGGAATTAAATGTATTAATTTAGTGAGATATGAATGATGTGGACCCCCACAGCTAAAGAAAGACTTTGATATGGGATTCGGAAACCTTGCAGCCCTCCTCTGTTTACTGTGTGTAATAATGAGCTTGATGCTTATTAACTATGATTGGAGACAGGCAAGTGTGTGCAACTTGCAGCTTATTAGAAGTAAAGTGGCTGCAGCAAGTACTGAAGTAAGAGTTTGTAGGATCACTGTGTAGCCACAGAGAGGTATGCGCAGTACTAGTGCGCATTTAATGCGCATGAGCCCCAAGCATGATGGGCTTGATGTTGTGTGCACAGCTGCAGCAACAGAAAGAAGACATATGGCAGTCTTAAAGGATTATGAGGCATATATGATCTATTTTTTGACATGATAGGGTGTGTATGTATGTATATATATATATATATATATATGTGTGTGTGTGTGTATCACTCTGTGGGTGTGTGTATATATATATATATATATATATATATATATATATATATATATGTATATGTGTATATATATATATATATATATATATATATATATATATATATATTATATCTCACTGTCTCTCTGCATATATATATATATATATATATATATATATATCAATAGATAGGGATGTTACTTGAATCACCGAAAGCTCTCCACCTGTTTGAGTTGCATAGCCAACCTGTTACCTCTAATTTGCTATAGAATGTCTAAGTGGGTGACAAAAGTCTTGCCTCCACTGTTAATTCTTAGGGTGGGTACAGCAGAGTTGTTTTAAGTGGTTGGTGCAAGTAGGTAGGTAGGAGGTGTGGAGGTGATTGTGGCAGTGTGGGACCCAGATGTGCTGGATGCTTCTGCTGGTGACTTTGGCACTGTGGCTACCATCTGTGGTACCAGCATGTCTTTCCAGAGGACCTGGTACAGATGATGCTGCTGCATGTAATGGGAAAATAAATGAAGAGAAGCAAAATAAATATATGTTTGCATAAAGGATAGTAACAGAGGGTTGGGGACAGAGTAATAAATACAATCAAAGATGGCGCTGGTTGTGTGTGTGTGTGTGTGTGTGTGTGTGTGTGTGTGTGTGTGTGTGTATATATATATATATATATATATATATATATATATATATATATAAAACCAAAAGTAACCACAGTGTAAAATCGGAAGAAAAAAAACAGCTTGAACTGAAGAGTTTGGCTAATTGGAAGTGTTTCCTACTACTTCATGTTTTGGACTTTATATATATATATATATATATATATATATATATATATATATATATATATATATATATGACACATACATCGTTACAATCTCTGAGTAGAGACCTTCTGTTGGTTTGTCTGGGTGATGTTATAGAACTTGATATGGTCTATAGTCCATGAGAGAAACATCTCTGTGTCAATTGTAGGATGTAACAGTACAATAAACGTACTTTTTATGATCACAGAATCCATTATACACTTCATGAATAAGTAGCTGATGTTGGTAGTTTACTACGAACGGTACTACATTCTGATAACAGTTTGTATTAATCATGAGAGAAAATAGGACACTTTTCCCAACAATGCTTTTTTCTAAATATGATGCTGTATAGGCATTATAGAATAAACCTTTCTTTGCTTTTAAATAACATATATTCCACAAAATACACACGTGTGCGCACGCACACACACTCACACTCTCTCTCTCTCTCTCACACACACACACACACACACACACACACACACACACACACACACACACACATACACACATGCGCGTATGGCACATGACACTGTTGTGTAAAGTAAACACCATTGGTAAAGATCCTATCTAGTATGAAGACAGATATTTAAACTTGTGGGTTTGGTGGAATACTGAACGTCATGGTAGTAAATTGTGTGCATCCTGTCTGCTGCTACATAACAGCTCTGATTTAATTATACTTTGAAAATGACAGAAGACGCAATGTAATCAGAACTCTATAATACTGGCTCTGACTTACTGAATACATAGCACCTGTACCAGTTGTTTTTACAGCATCTTGTATCTCTCTGCTTTTTAGTGGCAAATTTTCATAGAAACCCAATATCAACAGAAGAGGTTTCAGTATTCTTAATGGAGGAAACAGATATCTCACTTAAAAAAAAAAAAAAAAAAAGAGGAAAAAAAAGCCTATACTCACTGAACGGCCTGGTGGTAAAATTAAAACCCAGGTACATTGGTCAAAGACAAACATAAGGGATAATAGTGTGTTTACCATTACTGAGGTAATGAGACTGAATTGGTGAGAATTAAAGGAGCGTTTGACAGGCCTTCACCACTTTTTTTTTTTTTTGTCATACTGAAAGGAAGAATCCCTTTCATTGGCCACGAACTGGTGTGCCACAGCATTTTAACTGCCAGAGAAATCTATGCAGCACTGTCATCATGACTGCCATGGTGTCAGTTTGTTAGAAAACAATTTAAGTAATGTTTTGTGGCAAATTTTACATTTATTTATTATTTTATTTTACATTTGTTGACCGGGCTAGTCTAACTGGATACATGTCCATTTTCATTAGAGGCCCGGGGAGATAAGCTCCAAGATAGAACAATGAAATTAAGATAACAAATAAGGAAACATTAAACAAAAAAAATCATATTTACAATGCATATTACAGGTTATCACAGTAAATTCAGCAGTGCAGAATACAGGCATAACATAACATGCTAGTACAATCAAGATGTTCTAGAGGGAGACAGTATTATGGTTAATAAAGAAGGAATTAAAGTTAATGAGTAGAAGGGGTAGGAAGAGCAAAGTATTAAGAGATACATAACTAGTCAGGCTTAGTACAGGGGCTTAACCACTGTGTTCTGAGTAACACTTTGAATTTGTTTTTGAAGCAGGATACTGAGGGAAGTGAGGAGAGTTCACTGGGGAGGAGATTCCAGGCTTTTCCAACAATATTAGAAAAGAGGGAGTCACCAGCCTTGTTGTTTGGTTTAGTGGTATGTAATAGAAGTCTCTGAGAAGACCTTAAGGATTTCATGTTTTTATAGGGAGTGATGAGTGTGGATAGAATAGGAGTTTTGGAAAGTTTGTAAAAAGTGTTGTGGGCTATAGATAGTTGATGGAATTTAATCAGATTTTGTAGTTCAAGCCATCCCAGCTGCTTTAAATTAATGCAATGGTGGGTTCTAAATGGGTTGCCTGTAGAAAATCTGGCAATGTTATTGTAAGACATTTCCAATTTGCTAAGATTATTTTTAGATAGATTAGTAAAAATGGGTGAGGCATAAAGAAGTGAAGAGATTAGATGAGTGTGTGCTATAGTGGTTTTAGCTGAAGGTAAGAGGAAGGATTTTACCCTGTAGAGAGAGCCAAGTTTTTGTTGACAGTTTTTATAGTATTGTTAATATGGATATCAAAGTTCAGATTGTTGTCAGTGGTGATACCCAATAGTTTGGTGGTTGGATCAGGGGATATAATAGTTTTATTGGTAGAGATAACTGAGAAATCAAGAGGAGAGGACTTATTGGTGGGAGAGAAGAGGAGGAGTTTATTCTTTTTGGGGTTTAGGAGAAGGCATCTATGTGTGAACCATTGCTCAACTGTTTTAAATATTTGTTGGGTAAGAGATTGAAGTTCAGAAGAGGAGGTGGCTGAGCATATCGGTGTAGAGTCATCTGCATATTGTATGCATGTGGCTTGGGGGATGGCAAGGTGAAGGTCATTAATAAATATGGAAAAAAGTAGAGGTCCTAGGATGGACCCTTGAGGAGGGACACCAAGTTTGACAGGCAGGTGAGTGGAGAGAGACTTGTGCCATAGTACGGCCTGTTGTCTTTTATCAAGGCAGGACTGGAACTACTTTATAGAAGATGTATCTAGTGACAGGGATTTCAGTATTTTGATGAGAATTTGTTGATTTACCATGTCAAAAGCTTTAGACAGGTCAATAAATGGTGCTTAAGAAAGCTTGTTAAGATTGCGGTTTTTGTTGATACAATCTGTGAAGGAAAGAAGGGCAGTACTAGTGCTATGTGAAGGTCTGAATCCATGTTGACAGTTGGAAAGTAAATTATTTTGTGTTAGATGGTCAAGTAATTGTCTGTGAATGCATTTCTCCATGATCTTTGCCAAAGGAGAGAGAAGGGCAATGGGGTGGTAGTTAGAGAGTTCAGTGGAGTGTCCACCTTTATGGAGGGGGATAATATGGGAGATTTTCCATAAACTGGGGATATGACTTTCTGTAATAGTTCTATTGATCAGAATAGAAATGGGATAAGCAATAGCTTTGGCTGATTGTTGTAGGAATTCAGCAGGTAGTTGGTCTGCTGAGGGTGAGCATGGTTTTAGTTTCTGTAGAAGAATTAGAATATTTGTTGTTGGGACAGGTTGAATATGAAAAGTAGGGGGTAAGTTTGATTTATAGGAAGGTAGAGTGAAGTTATTAGGTGATAGTTGACTAGCTAGTGTTTGTATAGCATTAGTAAAAAAGGTATTGAAAGCATTAGCTGTATTCAATAGATTTTTATGGTCAGTATTTTGAGGATTTGGAGTAGTGGATTGACCTGGATGGAGTAGTTGGTTAATGCTAGACTGCTAGCCCAAAATGTTTGTGGGTTGTTTTGATTAGCTTGTTGGGATTGTAAGTATTAGTTTCTTTTATCAGATATTATAGCTTTCTTGGTTTCATTTCTTAGCTGTCTAAATGTTAGTTGGTCTATAGGGTTTTTAGTCTTCCTCCATTTTGCCCAAAGTTTGTTTGTAAGATTTATTTTATGTTTGGTTTCTTTTGAAAGCCATGGAGCAGATTTGGTTTTAATTCTAATTAATCTGGTTGGGGCATGGTGGTTGAGAATGGCAAGGAAGTTGAAGTTAAAGTAATTTAATGACTTCATCTAAAGGGAGAGTTTGTAAGGGAGACCAGTTGCAAGCTCTTAGTTCCATTTGGAATAGTTCAGGGTTAAAGTACTTTTTAGATCTGATGTTTTTAACAAATATTGGAATGGAAGAGTTGATTTTATGTCTGATGATATAGGTAAGAAAGTGGTCACTTAAATCATCAGGGAGGGTTCCTGAATCATAAATGTGGGGATGATGATTTATGAGAATCCAGTCTAATGAGCTTTATTTCTTGTTAGATTTATTTATTCTGGTGGGGGAGGTAACGGTTTGGGAATACCCATATAGGTTAATATGGTTTGTGGGGAGGCTGCTGCAGTAGCAGCTCCAGTCAATGTTTGTGTCGCCTGGATTTATGGTTTCTTGGGGCAGGTATTGGGAAAGCCAGCAAAGTATGTTTTCCATGGTGGCAGTATTGTTACCAGATGGTAGATATATGCAGATAATATAGATGGATTTGGAATTGTTAAGATGAAGTTTAGAGATAACAATTTCTGCATTGGAGTCTATAGGTGGTTTACAGTTGTGAGTGGTTAATTGTAAGCTAGATTTATATAGGATAGCAACCCCACCACCTTTCATGGATACTCTGTGTAGTCTCAGGATATTATATCCAAGTGGGATGATTTCATTGTCTTTGGTTACAGGTTTTAACCAAGTTTCTGTTAAGCAGAGAATATCAAAGGAGTAGATTTCAGTTAGAGCTTGGAGTTGAGTTGCTTTATTGTTTATGCTACGTATATTAAGATGAACAATTAAAAGGGAGTTCAATGGTTTAGACAGGGCATGAGTAGGTGATTCTTTGTGGTTGAGGAGAGAGATAGGAGTTGGTGGGTCTGGGTTAGGGTGGACGTCGCCATCCTTTAAAGAGAGTAGTACACTTAGATAGTTTGGGTTGGGGAATCTGCTGTATAGAGGTAGGCCTTTCCTGGGGTTCTGATTGTTGTATTTTATGTGTAGTGTTTCATTGGTATTTAGGAAGTATGTAGTTAGATGAGGATGTTATATTAGCATGAATAAAAAGGAGAGGAGAGTTTGGAGAGTTAGTTTCTTTCCTGGGGTAGTTTAGGTATGGGCCTAGTGGGTTTTCAAAGGAGGTGAAAAGATGGGTGAGGATTAAAGGAGGTAGTAGTGAGAGTGTGAATAAGAGTGGGACATAAGATGGGATGTTTTTTTATACATTGTATGAATAAATATAGATTGTTTGTAGGTAGAAAAATAAATTCACTGGGTGGAGATGAAAGAAGGGAGTAGGGTGTGGTGTGATGAAAGAGTGGTGAGAGGTTAATATTAGTGCAGTTGGGTAATTGGAGAGTGTTTAGAAAGTAAAGGTAGGAGGAAGAATGTGTTTGAAGAGTAATGGTAAGAGCAAGAGGTATGTAATGAGAGTAATGGTAAGAGGAATAGGTGTGGTTAGCGAGTAATGGGAAGAGGAAGAGGTGTGGTTAGAGTAATGGAAGAGGTGTGGTTAGAGAGTAATGGGAAGAGGAAAATGTGTGGTTAGAGAGTAATGGGAAGAAGAAGAGGTGTGGTTAGTAAGTATAAGGATAGAACCCCTGGGGGTAGTTGGGAATTGGGGGTAGGGAGGGGAGTGGAGTGGAGTGAGCCCGCAGGGCGAACAGAGCGGGTAGGAACAGATACTGAAGCAGTTTGCGAAAAACAATCAGGCTAATTCCATTTCTGTTTTGTATTTGAACAGGTATTCGGGAAAGTATTTGAACATTTTGATAATTGTTTTATCCTAATGGAATACAGAAGGCCATTTTATTTGGGTGACTCATGAACATGGAAATAAAATTAAGTGACTTATGAAGCTGATGGGGCTCGAACCACATTCTCCAACCTTGTGGATCTGCATCCAACAGTTGTATCACATTCGCTATTTTGTTTATTCCAAAAATATTTAGATATGTAAATCAGTATGAAGTAAAGTGGTATAATAGTTATTACATTACTTTTAGGAGGAATGAATGAATAGCTACTTGAGAAAAGGGACACTACCTAAAATACTGTTATTTCAGTAGATGTGTGAGCATTGGTTCATTGTACCTTCCCATTTGTTTGTGATACAGGATATATTTTTGAAAGAGATCTACTAGATCCACCTAGCACAAGGAATATCCTAACTGATGCATACCACCTCATATGTTTTGTCTTTGGCTTAATCTTCTCCTTCACACTGTATGGGTCCAAATGGTGAGATTTGGGGTCTAAAGTAGGTTGAATAAGACAGCTTGGGTCCACAAGTCCTAGAATAAGAGTGAGCATTCCTGGTAGATCCACTGGTGCCAGGACTGGAAAAAAAATGACAGTGTAGTATCTTCAAGGCAAGAATAACATTCCTACAATGGGGGTTATGCCAAACTAGGTGGGAGGATGGCTCCCCTGTTGTAGAAGGTAGTCCACAAAAACTGATGGGCCAAAAAATGAGCCATAAAGATGATACTGGTCTATTGAGGATAAAAAAGAAATTGTTACAATTATGCAAGAAGCCCAGAATTTCCAGACAGAAGATAAAAAACGATTGGGAGAAATTAGAGGAAAGAAGAATTCTTGCACAAAAAGCACTGTCAGATTCTTCAAATGCAAATGAGTGTCCATTAGTAAAACAGATTAATGAAAAACATTATATAGACCAAGACATCTTAGGCCATTTGGAAAGAAAGCAACAGAGGAAGTACGAAAATATAAAGAGCAAAATCTAAAGATTTTTGAAAGGTATAAAAAGGAGATATGGACTTAGGAAGGAGAGAGAGAGATATGTTATGGTGCAATGTTGTTGTTTGTCTTTTCGGCTTTTCCCGGTTAGGGGTCACCACAGTGGAACTCTGGTCCGCTAATGATTGGCAGTAGATTTTTATGGTGCCGAGGTGCCAGCTCGATGCCCAACCTTCAGCGAAGGCACGCCCATTCACGCATGTCTTTCAAACGCCATTCGACCACGGGGAGGACCTGCAGACTCCACACAGAAGGCACTCCAGCCGAGTATCGAAAAAGAGAACCTCTTGCTGTGAGGCAACAACGCTACTGCTGCACAACCATGTCAATATTTATGCAAAGGAGAAACCCAAATTAATACAAAAAGCAGCTCTAAAGATATCTAAAGAGAAATAATAGGTAGTCAGAGTGCACTTTGTCATTCAGAATCACACAAGTGCAAAAACTGAATGAAATTCCCTATCTCCAGTCTCAAATGTGTAGGTAACAGAATGCAACAAGATATTAATGCATATATTACTACTTACTATATATCATAATGTTCTAGACAGAAAATCCTAATATTGCATATGCCTTAAAATTGTTTAGTTTATCAAATGAGTTGAAAGCACAACTGCAAGCGGTTAAAACTTTCTCTGATGGTATAAGAAGGGTTTGATAATTGTGCAAAGAAACATTTAAAACAAGTTTTAGTATCAAGAAAATCTAGGACAAGAATGTGATGTAAAGGAACTTCAGCAGGAAGGATTGCTTAAACATTTTGGAACTGATGAAAGATTGGCAATAAAACATGAACAAATATGAATAAAACTAATGAATATTTTGAATTAAAATCGATACTCAAAACAGCCATGACGTCAAAGAACAAAGTCCAAGCTATAAACTAGTTTGTTCTGTGTACATATATGCTGACCTCATCAGATCTAAACATAGTGAAAGTTTTAAAACCTGAGATGACCCCTCTGCTTAGTTTAGCAGAAGCATTCAGGTAGCAAGTGGGAAAGGAAATAAAACCAGAAGTAGACAAAATTTAGATAGCAACTGAATATGTTAAAAAAACAAAAAGAATATAAGGAGGATCAGATGAGAAGGAAAATAATGTAGAAAAGTCATACATATAGTAGCAAGTGCAGATATTTCCTGGAACAACTTCATGTTGAATAGGGTTTGACACAGGAGTGGTTAAGAGGTGAGTTGAAACCAAAGGATGAAAGATTAATAATAGCAGCCCAGGACAGTAAACTACACATATGTTGGCTTACAAAGTCCACTGAACATGTGGGAGAAATAGACAAATGTACCTTGTTGCCGGATACGATAAATTCATGGCAGATGGCATGTGCATTGAATGCATAATGTGGCAAGAGTTTTGCATTGGGGATTATGCAAACACAACAATATAGAAGTACCTGAGAAGTCTTGCAATAATGAATCACAGACCATTATACAGAATGATGAAGTGTACATCACGTGGATTCACCAGTTACCAACAATTCAAAACACAGATTAGAGAAAATCAGATATAGTAGTCCATGGAAAAAAGACAAAAGTAGCATTGATCAGTGAAATTGCTTCACCTAGTGTCTAGTGAGGAGTGTCTCATGAACAAAGAGATGCAAAATTGTAAAATAGGATTTACAGGCAGAAACAATAGCAATGTGAAAGATATCCAGACAGTTGCAATAGTAGTAGTAGGAGCAAAGCGTCTAAAACATCTACAGTCATATTTAGAAAAGCTATCAATATATGTAACTCCATATGAATTGCATAAATCACTTCTGGACACATGGCAGGTGCTGTAAAGAGCCCTTTTGGCTAACATTAAAGATTGAAACAATACTAATTCCATGAACTTTAATTATACCATGACTTAGAAATAGGGTCCATTCATGTTATGGAGCAACCTCTCACATGGATTTATGAACGCTGATAGTATTCTAGGTAGCTCAGGACATATGGAGACAGTGAGAAATAATGTTGATTAATAATGGGTTCAGAGTTGCAGCCTCATCAAGCAGTAGGCCATTAGAAAAGCTATTTTGGCCTAAAGAATCCTTATCAGTTTATGTAGTATAGGCTTCTAAAGAAATCTGCTCTTTGTCTGTAGTCAATATTATTGTTTTGGTCATATTTCTAACTTTTTTCAAGGATGTTTACTACTACAGTACCATTTTGTTTTTAATCTTGCATTGTATATGTTAATTAGGGAGGAATACTCAACCATATGGACCTATTTCAGTTTCAGCCCAAGAACATTGCCTGATTACATAACTTGGTCATAGTTGTGCAGTAGGTAAACAGAGACCAAAGGACCCAAACCTTGGACTACAAAAAGGCTCATTAACAGCTCATAGCTTTAATAATCTGTGCCGTCTGACATGCATGTAGTCTCAAAATGCTTTGCAGATCTTAAATTATGTCCCGTCCTTGGTTGTTGTCCATATAGGAAATATTTCAGTATAGCTTGGCACAAGCCTTAAAGAATCCCCTTAGGCTGTCCATGTGCCTTCACTGTCTCTGGTTTTGCTTCTGAAATCTTTCTTACTAGCTTGTTAGAAGAAATTATTTCCTCCTTTTCCTCATAAAGCACCACTTAGAATTCTAGTATACATCATAAAATTTAACTTGAATCTCAGTGTTATTTTTGTGTAGCAGACCAATATGTTTAAAATTTGTGTATGTATGTACGCATGTACAGGTATATACATGAATGTGTATATGTGTGAATGTCTGTGAAAAATGTGTGTAGATTATATATATATATATATATATATATATATATATATATATATATATATATATATATAATGTGTGTGTGTGTGTGTGTGTGTGTGTGTGTGTGTGTAGTTGTGCATTGTGTGTGAGATATTCCATGAAAGGTAGCTTTGAATGAAGAAGGAATAGGTTAAAATGACTGAATGTCCTTTTGACTGAAAATCGTTTTTTTTTTAAAATTGTACAAGTCTGTATATGGTATTTCTGGTTTAAGTTTTGATCATGGGACTTGTTAGGGATATGGTTTAGAAGATTTTATGCAGACTGTTATGCTTACTGCCACATTATACCCCCAGATTTGTAGAAGATTGAGTTTGTGCACCAGCACTGATTCACAGTGTCTGATCTCTTCTCCCTGGGTTTGTGATCATGGAGTTAGAATACATAATGATAGGGTGTGTGGGAGTGTAGGGAGGCTTGCCCCCTGTAGAATGTTTTTAATGAAATTGCTTTTCAGTCAAAACTACCTACTGTTTTTTTCTTTCAATCAAAGCTACTTTCAGAGTGATAAGCAATCACATTATGTATACATACACTTAAATGGGAAGTCTACTTCAGTTTTGTTGACACATTTTGATTAGTAAGATAGATGCTCAACAGCTGTGAGAGACTGCTACAGTATCATGGCTGGATAATATTATCTTTTTCCTGGTATTATGCAGTCTCAGAGTGAAGATATTTAATTAGCAGGGTATATGGGGAGTGCAGCCCTCCACATGAGGGTTGGGGTGGTTCCCCCTTCTAAAATATTTTTAGATGCATACCTAGAGGATTTCTATTGGAGCATGTGCCATTTGTCAACTTTTTTTATTTTGTTGTATCAACATTAGTGACATTGAGTTTGGCTGTTAAGATTTATTTTTAAGTTTTCTCATACGCACATCATAAGTTTATAGTGCCATAGAGTGAAACAAGCCATTTACAATTTTTAATTTTGCTAATTTTACTTTATCTATTAATCTTTATATGCATAGTATGCAGCAATACTGTCCAATATGAATTTCAGTCAAAGCTAAACAAAAAAGTGGCCAGAAATGCAAAAAGGGGAAACAAGTTATGTTGTGTTGACTTTAAACCAGCAACAAATCCTACTTGGGCAACAACTTGACCATTTCATTTAGTAAGATTTCCCTCACTTTCTAGTTTGTTTCAGTGTTCAAACTCGGCCATCTTTAGTGCTTTAATTTTTTCATGTATGTTTCAAGAAAAATGACCTGTCTCGAAGTTTTCTTATGAATCATACTGTGGAACACAAATGTTCAATCTGAAAAACATCCAGGTTTATGTTATCAGCAGGAAATTTACTTCACAGAAATGACTGTTATATTGAACCATAAATCATAGTGTATATGGAATCACTGTATATGTTGCGGTGGTGTTTAAATGTCAGAAATGGTATC
The DNA here is from genome assembly GCF_019279795.1 of Protopterus annectens. Taxonomy (NCBI): domain Eukaryota; kingdom Metazoa; phylum Chordata; order Ceratodontiformes; family Protopteridae; genus Protopterus; species Protopterus annectens. The sequence goes on from NC_056743.1 coordinate 606,041,243, forward strand.
CTGACTGAAATATATAAAAATTAAGCATGTGTTTGAATTGTTTCTAAAATTTTACCATTTAAATGTCAAAAAAAGTTTAGATTGGGATTTATTTTTGCTATTTTGTGTAATTGTCAAATTAAACCTTTTCGTTCTTTTTATAGATGCCTTATAACAAACGACAGCAGTACAGAAGACTGCCATTTGGAAGTTTTACAGCTGATTTCACCAGTACATCATCTTAACTCTGGATGCCAGGAATATGGAAGGTAAAATGCAGAAGGACGCACCTTGACTCAGAAAGTCATTGTATTCATCTTTCCTGCATCTTAGGCCCAATATAAGATTCAGAAGACCCTAGTTATAGGAATTCATTTTCCATTAATCTCTTCCTTCTGTAATGATGAAATGTTATGGGATGAATGGTGTCTGCAATTGTTTGTTAGTCACCTATTATACCACAGACCCAGGGCATCACTAAAAACACAGGCATGTAAATTAGAATATTATCTTCCTTTTTTAAATCAGTCAAAATTAATGAGACAAGTGAAAAATCTGAATACAGACTATTGGTAACATCAACCATGCTTCATTATGGATGCCTGACTAATCAGACCAGTCAGTAGAAACAGATGGCTTTTCAGATCCTTAGCGAAACTGCTAAAATTACACAAAAGGAGTGCCTGTAATGAAAGTATATGGCTTCAGTCACAACCACGTTATACATAGCTGGGGAACCTAACATGAGAGGAATGGAGTGACTTACGAAACAAGGAATATAGCAAATGTCTCAGTATATTCATACCCAAGTCATACAGCCTCATTCATATTAACCAATATATAAAGACCTGTCAATATACCCATGGCAATAACATGTGTAAAATCAGTAATACTTAAGGTTGGGTGTGAATGCTGGATAAGAGAAACTGCAGCAAACCTGTGCTGTGGAACTATATGCAAGCGACAAGTATAGAGTCTGCTATGGTATTTGTCACTTGCCTGCTACACAGAAAATTTATATTGTTAAACCTGCTTGCCCCTCCATTGCAGTACTTTTTGGTATCAGGAAAATGTCTCTGGCTACATCACTGGTAATAAGATCCTCTAGAAGTCATGAGCCTAGGATCAGCACATATACATATAAGATCAGCTCCATGACAGAGGGATGAAGCCCTGACTGCATCAAGAATGCCATGGGTTCAAATAGTAGGCCTGGCAGTGTAGAAGCCAGTCATGTATTAATGGGAGTTATCGGTAGATACCAGCTCATCCATGTGGTGGAGATTCTTTGCTCAAATCTATGCAAGTGACTTCCTCCTGGTGGATATCCAGGAAATAGATCTCCAGCTGCAGGGGAGGTTGGAGGAACAGCCTACCAAGGGTTCACATAACCTAGTCTGGGTCAAGGGTGAGTGTGAGAACTCATTTTTGTTCAGGACAGACATTATAGATTCATTGAATGGCCTTTAGAGCATGGTAGATGAAAAGAGCAGCATAAAAAAATTCTGCCATGTATGGTGGGTCATCAGGGGACCTAAATGTCCCTCTCAACTAAAGATTTCATAAGGCATAGTACTCCAAAATGCAAATTTTCCCAAGAAAGTTTTGGCCCCACAAGATTATGAGCAATACTAAAGAAGTGAACCAGTAGGGACTATTGGGTTATTTAGCAGGCAAATTGAATAGCAGGAGTGGGCCAAAATACATAAAAAAAATGTATGTGTATATATATATATATATATATATATATATATATATATATATATATGTGTGTGTGTGTGTGTGCATGTATGTGTATATATGGATTCACTTCAGAATCTCGAAATTCCAAAACATCGAATGTCATATGACCAAGACCATATGATCGATGTTTCGGAATATCGAAATTCTGAAACAAATTAAAAAAAAAAAAAAAAAACAATTTAAATGTTTCTGTACGGGGCAAGCCCCGCTACTTAAATATTCCAACTCCAAGATCCCACTACAGTGAGGAAAAGAGATATCTCCCATTCCCCGCTGTATGCAGATCTCCGTTCACAATGTTGGGATTCTGAAAGTTCGATCATATGGTCTTGGCCATATAAAATTCATCTTTCATATTTTCCGCAGTGTGTGTGTGTGTGTGTGTGTGTGTGTGTGTGTGTGTGTGTGTGTATATATATATATATATATATATATATATATATATATATATATGTGTGTGTGTGTGTGTATTTATATATTGGACAGCGCAGTGGTGCAGTGTTTGCATTGTTGCCTCACAGCTGGAGATTTTCTTTTTCGATTCTCAGCTGGGGTGCCTTTCTTGTGGAGTCTGCATGTCCTGTCTGCATTTGTGTGGGTTCCCTCTGTGTGCTCCGGTTTCCTCACACATTATAAGGACATGCATCTGGAGCATTTTTTCCCAGGCCTCTGCTGAAATTTGGCTTTGTTCCAAGTCAGACTTTCCCAGTAAACAAATATACACACACACACACACACACACACACACACACACACACATATATATATATATATATATATATATATATATATATATATGTGTGTCTGTATATAATATGTCATGCAAAAAATGTTTAGAGACAAGTTCAGACCCATTGTCACACTGCATTCAAGTTCAAGGACACCACTGACTGCAGAAGTCATAGTTATCTGCAATCTTTACCCATTTCAGATATAATCCCGGCATTTTTTTTTTTAATTATCTTCGGACATTAATTACTTTCTGCCCTAGAACATCTATGCATTTAATGTACATTTTAGTATTAAAAAACAGCATCTTACATTAAAAATCTCCTAAGCAAGATAAAACCCTGCTCCCTTGCCGCCGACCAACTACCAAACAAATTCCTAAAAATAGCAGCTTCATCCATAGCCTATCCAAACAATGTGACACACATCTGGAAAATCTGTCACATCATCCCTCTTCACAAGGGTGTCCCCTCTATAGATATCTTTAACTACCGCTCCATTGCTATCCTCCCACCCATAGCTAAAATCCTAGAGAAATGTATTCAGCAACAACTCCTACATCACCTTACCTCTAATAACCTTCTAGCGAACACACAGCATGGCTTTTGTCCCAAGCGCAGTACTAACACAGCCTTAATATCCTTCAACACCATTCATCACCTTATGAACAACTAGTCTCAGCAGTCTTCCTGGACATGTCAAAAGCCTTTGACACCATTTCCCACCAACTACTAATAAACAAACTTGCTTCATATGATCTCAGTTCATCCTCCTTAACATGATTCCACAATTACCTATTAAACCACCAACAGGCTACTGAATGGGAGAACAATCTCTCCCTTCTGCCTGTATACACTGGTGTACACCAGAGTAACATATCGACCCCATTTTCTTTATCAAGTTTACTAATAACCTAAACTCTGCCACCCAAATTGTCTCTATCATATGGTATGCTGACAACAGATCTTTTATATGCTGTGCCCCTTCCCCACTAGAACCACAAGAATAGATGCAAAAATCTTAAGGAAGTAGAATCTTAACTATATAAACACCAACTCATTCTTAACCCAAATAAGACTAAGTTTACTATTTTCGCAAACAAATCTTCCAAGCACAACTCCCTACTGCTCTCTAATCTATCTGCCAAGGGTACCAAAACTGAGGCTACAAACTAAGCCAAACTCCTAGGTATTACAATAGAAGACCGGCTAATATTTGATATTCATATTTCCCAAACAGTCAAAAGTCCATGCTAAACTTGATGCTCTCTATAGGGCTAAATCTTACCCAACACCCTAAGGCAAGTTAGCCACATCTAGATCTCAACTTCTGTCTACTCTTCTATACTGCTGATACATTTTCACCAAGGCCGACCTATACAAGCTAGAATCCTGCTATAACAAAATAGCAAAGTTTGCCACGAATCATCCCCATAAAACCCATCATTGTACTGCTTTTCATCAACTAAACTGGCTAGAACTCCCCAACCTGCTAACCTACTCTCACCCACAAAATCATTTACAACCCCAATAACAGCCCCGCAGTTTCATCCCTAGTCAAACTTCATGTCAACGGTAGGTCCCTTAGGTCTTCCTATTGACCACTGCTCAAAATAACAGTTTCATAACTACCATGGTGAACCCCCTCTTCTCAAACAAAATAGCCAAGTACTGGAATTCTCTTCCTCTAAACATACAAAACATTCCTTGCTACTCATCTTTTAAAATAAAAATAAAAGAATATCTAAACAGCTACTGGCTCTGCCCCTGTAGTTTTCATGGATAATCGCTCCTGGTATTTCTCACCAAACCTCTTTTACCCTAATACAGCTCAGGCTATTTTTCTTCATATGTTATGATTACTTACACTCTGAGAGATGTAAATTATAATGCTTTTGCATTTTAATAAGCCATCATAATCTGTATTACATTCTACATTAGGCCTTATTTGTAATACTTTCCAGTTTTACTTTTAATGTATGTTTATAAAATATTTCTCAGTCTCAGATCTTAATTATTGTAATTCTGTATTACTTGTGTTGTTCTTAATGTTGTAATTCTGTACTGTTACTTGTGGTGTTCTTTTGGAGCTTTTTCTCCCTGGGTCTCTGCAGAAAACAGGCTACCAGCCCAGTCAGACACTGCCCAGTAAACAAATGTCAATAAATAAATACATTTTTAAGGCATTGCAGCTGCTTTCTAAAAGCCAACAGAACGTATTCTAGCAATTTGGCTAGCGAAAGTTGTCTCAATGCTTTTCAGGTGGTAACACCAAGAGTAGGGGTAGTTAGGTCTGCTGCCTCACAGGACATTTTGCAGTGGCACAGGTGATATGCTATATACTGATATGGCCATAAAGGTCTGTGCCATGTTTTATAACAGGCAACAGTAGTAAGTGTCACACTCCTACTGTTAAGAATTGCTTAGCAGAGGTCATACTGGAAAGGCTCATCCAGACTCTGCCAGAGCTTGCTTTGAAGGAAAGGTTAGTTTGCTTTTTATTTCTTGTATTTTGTATTACTTTATTACCTTTTTCTATGTTGTATATTGTGATTTTTCTTTGCACTGTGTTTTACTTGTATTCTGCTTTTAACTGCATATTAAAACTTGAAAAGAGACCACAGCTCTGTCTCTTGTGAGTCAGACAGAATTTTTTCCTACCCTCCCTTTCTGTTACTGTAGTGTCCTTAAACACTACTGTCTTTCTAGTTGCCTGCCCCCCCCATGTTAATTTGACCATATATCTAGTTCCCTCTGCTTTTACTGACTGGTGAGAGTAAGCACAAAATTATCATTTTGTAAAATCACTTCCCTTCAACTATAACTTTATTGGCCATCCTACTGTATTCCATAGTACCAGAATATAAAAGTGCCCACCCATTTCATTCTATTTTGCTCTTTTAAAAAATAGTGGCTCTCCACTAAAAACTTAACTTTTTGTACAGCTAAAACTTAAGTTACTCACTTTCATATCTAACTGTTTAGTGCACACTGCAGTGTTTAGGATAAACCATTTCTTTATCTGATCTTTAAGCATCTATTGCAAGACCACCAGTTATCGGAGAGCCCACATTCTGCCTCTCAGTAGTCATCTTGGGATTACTGCTTCTGTTTTCTCCTGGTGAGAGAAGGAGCATTGGGACATTATTTCCTGGAGACTGCTGATCACCAGAAAGCCTAATAACTGCTTTATAGATGACAGCTTAGATCTGTACTTGTATTCTGATCCTGGTGAGAGTAGGAGCAGAGTGCATTGATTCCTAACTATTTCTGGCTGGAGAGTGAGTGTCTGCTTAATATACCTGATTGGTCTGGTTGCTATTCGAGGCATCTACCAGAATAATGCTGCAAGCCTACAGACCCTTGCATCATCAAGACTGTGGATCACCAGACAGGCTGTGGCCTGCTTCTCTTCTTGGGACTGGTGCTAACATTTTGGTTCTGGTGAGAGAAGAAGTGAAGGAGTACTGTATCCCAACAAAGTGAAGCTGTAGTGAGACCTGTATTAGTAGTAGGCATTCATGTGACTTAGAAACAAATCAAGCAGTACTTACTGAAAACAAAATCAGCTTGTCACGAATGACTAAAAGACTAACTTCAGAATATCTGTCTAAATACTTCATCCTTAAATTTTCAGGGTCTATGTATTAGTTGCCCCTCAAGAGTTTTGCAGTGCTCTGTACAGACTCAGACACCTTGAGTGAGATTTTTCCTGTAAAAGCAGAACTGAAATTTCTCCATTATCTAGTTGCACACAGGAAAGTTAGTTTGTAGCGACAAGCACTGCCACATAGTTGCAAACCAGATACTCCTGACAGTGATTGATATTCTCACTCCAACAGTCTAATCAATAAAAAAGGGTCTGTTGCCATGGATATGAGCTATCCTACTGTCTCCGTTACTGACTTGGTCAACATGGGCATCCTGAGGCAATGTAGAAATTGGCTCATGTTTACTAACAAACAGTTAATTCTCAAACAAACTGATATGGTATATGAGCAATGTAGTTGCACAATGTTACCAGAGGCAAAGCTCTCACGTAAAAGTACTCCTAATGTCATTAAGGTTGTCAGTAGTACACATGCTGCACCCATCACGCACAATTCAAAACAGATATATAGACCCACATATACTGAGGCACTTGCATGTAACCTTCCTAAACCACAAAGACCTCCTAGACAAAGTACACACAAGAAATACCCTCATGAGCCCCAAACACACACTTTCAAAACAACACCCACATCAGCACATAGAGCAACACCTCATGGAGCCTCTACCTCTAAGCCCATAAGGCAAGTCACCACACAATCCAACATTCTTGTGATTGGAGACTCAGTCGTGAGACGCACTGATGTCCCTGTCACCAGGCTGAGAGAGAAGAAAGCTACAGTCAGTTGCTTATCAGGGGCTAGTATCTGCCACATTATGCATGCACTGCATTGGACCACACTTAACAATATGACTTAGTCATAGTCCATGTGGGAGTAAATGACCTGAGCTGTACCTCCCTAAACTATATGAAGAGAGACATCATAGAGCTCTTGGGATGTGTGTCTCAGGCTGGTATGAGTCTAGCATTGAGCAGCATTTTACCTTCTCCAAGGATGATGCCACAATATGAACAAAAGATGATTGACTTTAATAATTGGTTAGTTTCTGGTGTCATTCTAAGGGGGTGCAATATCTGTTAGCATGGAAGGAGCTGGTCAACAGACCATGCTGCTTTGCCAGGGATGGTCTGCACCTCTCCCCTCTAGGCTTTAGAATATTAGTTAAAACAGTGTCTTCCCTCATAGTGCCTATTTAGGCAATGCCAAACTGAAAGTACTTTAGACATAGTAAATCAAAACCAAGAAAATCTAAAGGTATTACTGCTCAATGGTAGGAGCCTAAACAAAAAAAACTCCATTCCCTGGAAGCTCTGTTTACCCTAGAGAATGCTGATATATGTGCAGTCTCTGAGATGTGGTTTAATACCATGGAGAGCACACCAACAGTGCAAGGTTAATGCCTTCCACACGTTTAGACCAGATACTCAGGATTGAAGTTGGAGATGTCTCTATTTACATCAAAAATAAATATACTTCAAGATTGGTCAAACAGTACAATGCAATTGAGCTGCTCCATGTTCAAATCACCATAGATAAAATCCAATACCACTTCCCTGCAAGCTATAGGCCCCCCTCTATGACCCAGGAAACTCATACCATGTATTTAAACTTATTAGAAACACTAACCATCCAATCCAATACCATATTCATGGGTGACTTTTATTACCCCCCTATTAAATGGGAATCCTATACAACATCAAACATACATGCACAGAGATTCCTGGATTTTGTAAACAAACTCCCTGGACCAGATAATCAATATGCCAACCATGGGTGCAACCATACTGGATCTGGTCCTCACTAATATAGGAGAGTGCTGCACACCCCCTACTGTAATGCTTTCCCTGGTAAGGTCAGACCACAAAATGGTTTCCTTTGAAGAAAAATAAAACCTGGACCCCAGCTCAAATAGGAATATTCAGGAACTGTTCTAAGGCTAACCTCCTGATATTAAGTGAGAACCTGGCAAAATTTCAATCCCCTATAAACCCTGAGAACACTTCTGCCTATGCAGAACTGTTCACAGAAGCCCTGTACCAGCATGTTAATAGCTGCATAGAGGCAGCTGTACCCACCAAGAAGTAGTACAGAGCTAACTCAAAAAACAAGCCACCCTGGTGGAATCACAAAATCAGTTGGATGTATAACAGGAGAAGAATATAATGGCAAAAATTAGGAGGTGCAGCACCCAGAAGGATAAAAGCACTCTCATCAAACTAAACAAATGCCTCAGAGGACAAACAGTCTACCAAAGCAAATTTGAGGTAAGTTTGGCCACCCAGGCCAAGGACAGCCACAAAGCATTCTTTAGCTATGTCTGCAACACCAGAGGCTATAAACAAGTGTTTGCAGAGCTCATTGTAAATGGAGCCACCTATACTGAGCCAGAATATATAGCAAACCTCCTGGCTGATAAATTCAGCTCTAACTTTACCCCTCTGTCCCCCTCAACCTTCCCTCAGGAAATATCATCAAATACAACTCCCCCTACTATCACTAGGGAACAGGTCCTTAATGCTCTCTCTAAGACAAAGAACACTGCATCACTGGGCCCAGACAATATCCCAGGATGCCTTCTAAATAGCATGTAACATGACTTATCAGGGCCTCTGGAATTACTATTTAACTGTAGCCTCCAAACAGGCTTTATGTTTCATGAATGGAGAAAGGCAACAGTCATCCCTCTGCATAAAGGTGGGCCATCTACAGACCATGGAAACTATAGACCCACAGGTCTCACTAGTCTTATATGTAAAGCCATGGAAAGGATCATCAAGGAGATGATCAACAGATATAGCAAACCTCCAGACACTGGACCCATCCCAGTTTGGTTTTGTCAAGTGCAGATTATGCTTACTCAGCCTGCTGGACTACTTTGAGAAGGTCACCAAAGCAATGGATGAGGGCAAAATCATTCACACTGACCTGGCCAAGGCATTTGACACAATACCCCACTCAGGCATTATTGACAAACTCAAAAGGTTAGGTACAAACTCGTATGTCACCCAGTGGATAGGCAACTGACTCACAGACAGGACCCAGGAAGTTAGAATCAGGAGTCCACTTCTGCAAAGAGGCCAGTCACAAGTTGAGTCCCGCAGCGATCAGTCCTTTGAGCGGTCCTTTTTGGCATTTACTTCTTAGAAGTAAAGGCTAATGTCCGTGATCTCTGGCTGACTAAATTTGCAGATTGCAAATTAGGAGTTGTCATTGAATCCACACTGACACAAATGTTCTCCAGGAGGGGCTGACACAGACAAACAACTGGTGTCAGAGCCATGGACTAAACCTAAATGCCAAGAAATGCATAATAGTATCCTTTGGGAAGTCATCCATCCCCGGTAACTATCAGATTGACAACACAGCCCTTAGAGTTGACCCAGTAATCAGGGACTTGGGGACACACACAGATAGTAATCTAGCCTTTGATCATTACGTGCCTATAGTGGTGAGGAAATCATTCTATGTTGCTTAACTTACAAACAAAGGTATGGCATCTAAGTCCAAGGAAGTAATTGTTCCATCGTATTCAGCATTCATCAGACTTAATGAGTACAATATACCCTTTGATATGTACCTAACCAGGCATATCCAACAACTGGAACTTCCACAGAGGTTCCTCACTTAAAGAATACAGGGCGTAAGTAATATGTCGTATGAAGACCACCACAAGGCCTTATCCCTGTATTCTGTCTCCTACAGGCTTTTGAGGAGAAATCTTTGCCTGTCATACAGGGCATTGTCAGACCTGACTCTGATGGACCTCCTGAATATCCGCAAAGCAAACATTAGAAGAATTACCCATCCTAAAGACTTGAACCTTGCCTGTGATACAAATAGGACCTGCTGGAGAGAGTTGTGTATCCCAGCCACTACCCCATCTATGGAACAGGCTCCCCACCCATGTGAAGCAGAGTACCTCCATAACCCAATTCAAGTGCAACTTGGACAGTTGGACGGGATACTGGAAATTTATCCCTGGTTTGGCACCTGTGTCTCTAATGCAAACAGGTAACCTGTAAGTGGTTCATCTCCCAGGCCCATGCTTACACTGATCAAGAGTATCAAAACTTCCAGTGATTTGGGATGCATGGCTAGGCTTAAATAGGCCCTTGTGGTCGTTAACCTAGTAAACACCTATGAACGTGCAGACTAGGCTTACAGCATATTGTTTTGTTTTTAATGCTGATAGAGATGTTTAATGATTCCTGAGGTCTCCTCCGAGTGGAGATTTGTTAACACTAGAAAGGATTTGCACCTATGGAAATGCACAGACTTAGATGAATACACCATCGGAAGAAAAATGGGATAATCGTAGAACAAATCCAGTGGAGTAACACACTGGCTGAATTCGAAACGTATTTATTAACAAACAAATGAAACTTAGTTGCCAAATAAATAAAACTTGGTGAGCACTTTCACTACTGCTTCATCAGACCATAGACACAGAGAGAATGAGCCACTGCAATATATATATATATATAGTCCAAATACCATTAAGTCAATCACGTTAGCAGCTAAAGAGCTTACAAAAATAGAGAGAGCATATAATTATATAAAATAAGCATAAAGCAATAAATACATATAAAAAATATGGAATAATGAGTACATATCAAAAATGAAAATAAAGATAAAAAATATAAAACTATGAAATGAAGCAAAGTCAACTGCTAAGGTTACGTCCCTTTAATATAGGTCTAAGTGGAACTTTTTTTATTAAGTCCACTACCTTGATCAGCCCTTAGTTTTTTTTTTCAGTAGTGAAAGCACTTGCCACGTTTTATTTATTTGGCAACTAAGTTTTGTTTGGTAATATACGTTTCTATTTCAGCCAGAGTGTTACTCCGTTGGTTTTGTTCTGTGACTAGAAAGGATTTGCTTAGAATCAAACTATATGATAATATAAACTAATATGATTCAAACTCATCTGTCTGTCTTGTAGCCTCAATGACCGTTTTATTGCTTCTGTAGCCGGTATTTCTGTAACACCTCTTGCAGAAAAAAAAGGAATTTAAGCTTCATAAGTGCTAACAAAATATGGTGGGGGAGGGGTGGTACGTGCCAGTTTAGCAACTTGTGAATTTGTACCTAATCTTTTGGATTAGAAGTTCAATGAAAACTCAGTATTACAGTAGCAATGTGCTATTTATCACACATGTATTTCATTTCTCTTAATGCTGGAATTCAACAGAAACAGAAAATTAACTTAAGCCACAAACATTTTAGTTTAGGTAACCAATGCTGAATGTTTTTTCATGAACCCAACCAGTGAAGCAGAAGTGGCTGGTATAAGAGTTTTCCCTGATGTAGCACAACAGTCAAATGAACTCTGATCGAATTAATTATATTTCAAAAGCTAAGTGCCGTCAAAAGAACTGGAGACATGTACATGGACTCCAGCCATCTCTGTACTTCAGCTCATGAAGGATAAATAGAGGTAGGGAACTTTCTGTGTGTAATTAAATGAATTTGCTTTTCTGTGGCAACGGTCCAAAAATTAAAAGAGCACATTCAATACCGGAATGTTTGAGAATTTTCTGAAAATCATTTAATATGTATGAAGGTACACAGATGAAGTTAATAATGGCAGCTGGCACAGAGGGTTTAGGCTATGAAATGTATTTTGTTTTTGCTCAAAAAAACTTTATTCATTTTCATGAAGAAATAATAAATATTCATTTATAATATGATAAAGATAAAAGGATAAACACACAAATGATGTACATACTCGATCTATGTACAAATATATACAAGGCCTGAACATGAAATGCATTTCCTATGGTACAAGGTTTCTCTCTCATCCCTTATTTGTCTGCTGTGTGACCGTGAGCCGATTATTTAACCAGACAGGGCTATTGTCTCAAGACGATAGAGCGGTAGCCAGCAGTACATTAGTAGCGGTTTATAAACTTCTAGAAATAATACTATCAAAACTGGAATAAAAAATACAATTGATGTGTGTGGTTCTTGGAATTTGATACAACTTGCTGAAAATGTCAGAGCATAACAAGTTGTTCTCAGTGAAACAGACCAGACAGGTGCTTATGTAATTTTGCACTGGGAAGAGTCATCTTCTTTCGGCTTTTCCTGGTTAGGGGGTTGCCACAGCAGATCACCTGTTCGCTCATGATTGGCAGTGGAGTTTTACGGTGTCCAGTTGCCAGCCCGGCACCCAACCTTTCAAAGAAGGCACACACACGCATGCACTCACACCTACTGGGAAGAGTAATGAACCTGAAAAGGAAATTAAGCAGACAGCTGAAGTAGTTATGAACTAAAACCAGTGCAAATTTATTGTTGTTCACTGAGTCACATTGACTAAAGCACTGTTTTAGCTAACTGCATTGAACAAAATAGCAAGAGACTCTTAAAAAGCAGGTATGAATGAAAAAATTAAAGCAATGCAGTAATCAGTATTTAAAAAATATGAAGTATTGACGAGGGATTGTGTGCTCTTTGAACTCAGTATGTAGTAATGATTTTAAGGAAAATTATCTTACAGTACTGAAAGACTACTGAACTTGTGCACAATCACTGCAGGGGATATTAAACTGAAGTTAAACTGTCTGGAATCACCTTCATCAGTTATTTGTTCTTGTGAAATACAAGTGCCAAAATTAAACAAATTCAGCAGTCTGTATTTTTGTGCATTACTGAGGAACTACTTAAAGCTTAAACAAATCTTCAATCCAGTGTCGGAGGACGAAAAAAACTTTCCTGGCCCACTCCATCTGGACAACTTTACTCACTCATTCGTTTATACCAATTGAACATCTGTAAGTTGACCATCCACGAGACAGTAACAAAATGGTCAACATACGAAAGTTGTCAACATAAGGGACTAGGTCTACTTTACTGATACGTACATGTACTTTACTTTCTTGTACAGCTTTTATTGGAGAATATCATAAGAAATCATACATAATCAAAACACAGTAAAATTACACAGAGTATCATACTAAATTGATATATTTATTGTTTTCTCATTGTTATTCATTCTTTCTGACAAAAGTCAGTCTTGGTCTGTTTCTTATCCTTATTACAAAGGTAAGTGGAGAAAGCACTCTCAACGCTGGCTACACCACTCAGCATACCTGGGCATTTTTCCACAGCAAATTACTTCAACTGCATTATCAGATGCCTGACATCCTCTTCTTTTGGAGTCTCTGCAATCTGTGTCATCCTCACTTGCTTCTTCCGCTTTATCAGCTGCTCCATGTACTTTTATGCTGGTTTGTACTTCGGTTAATATCGCTTGGATAATTGCTTCTGGGTCAGGTTCATTACAGGTTGCCACCTAGTTATCCATTGCAACAAAACCTTCAAAATCTACTCCTTCGAATTCTGCCATGGTAGATGGACTGTGATGAGGCCAAAACATCGTACTCTTGGGTTGTGACAAATCAAACTTTATTGAAACACTTCTGTATCATTTCTGGCTGAACTTTATTCCAAGCAGAACTGATCCAGAGGACAGCATTCAGAGTGTTAACTAATGCAGCTGATGAAGTTGCTTCCACAGACGGACCACAGGTTTGTGTTTTAGTAATGATCCACTGCAGGAGTTGGGCTTTGCAGTACATTTTAAATGTTTTGATGATACTTTGGTCACGAGACTGGATTTTTGAGGTCGTATTTGGAGGCAGAAATTTGTCACATTTGTGAGATGATTCACTTGCAGGTGGCCAAAACAGTTATCTACTGTTAGTAGAATCGAGCATTTCTTTTCCATTTCTCATTCGATACCCCTTACCCACTCCTCAGTTAGGGCACCAGTCATCCATGTGCATTTGTTTGATCGCCAAGTGACAGGGAGGTGTTCGGGCTTCAGGTTCCTGAATGCACACGAATGCACATGACTTTGCCAATTTACCAGTCACCAAGGGCTTTAGTTTCTCTCCATTTGAGCTAGCAGAAAGCAGAACTGTGAAACATTCTTTGGAAAGTTGTCCGCTCTTGCATTTGTCCCCCTTCATAACAAGGCTCCTGTCAGGCATCACCTTGAAAATGTGTCTGCACTTATCAGTATTGGATTCACCATACAAGACTTTCTGGGAGATCTCATGTCACAGTTTAAATTTCTCTTGCCTACCACTTGATGCTTGGAACCCTGCTACCCTGAACCCCTGTGCAAATTTTTTAGCAACTGCTTGGATCATTGGCCCAGAGATTCAGGTGTTAACTGCCCTCATTTGTTTGAACCAGCTTAATGTGGCTTTATTGACTTCATCAAGGGAAGTTTTCCTCTTTTCTGCTATAGGTCTCTGCTTTCCTTACCATATTTCTCTAAGTACTCATGTTTATGTTTTTGGATGTTGCTAACTGTGGTCTTGCTAACACCAAAATGTTATGCCATCTTTCTTTGACTGCTGCTTTCCAGAAAATGTAAATCAACCTTTTCCTTCAATGTCAGCTCTTTGAGTTCTTTACTTTGGGCCATCATGTCTCGATTAACTGTACAATTTTTCAGTAATTGTAGGATGTACCTACAAATCAGACCAGTCTTTCATGTTGAAAAAGTCTTCAACACGTGATAAACAGTAAGATGTTAGGCCTAATCCAACACGTGATAATAAAACATTAAAAATGAACTTATATTAATGAAAAAATAATAAAACGTAGTGGCAAAGCCCACATCTTCTACCCCATGGTGTAGAGTGGACTCAACTGATCAAGTTATAGAGGGTAAATTAATATTGTGTGCCATAGTTCAAGTGATCAGGATACAACTTACAGAGTTGGTTCATGTAGGAAGGTCAGTCTTCATTGAGTACATGCAGTGCATGTCCAGTCTATGAAAATTAGGTCAACTTGAGGAGGTGGACAGCTATGGAGTTTCTACTGTATCTGATGTTTTTCCATTGAAAAGAGAATGTTAAGTACTTTTTTTGTGCTGACACTGTGGTATTCCAAGAGTTTAAGTAGCATTACGGAGAACCACTATTACCTAACATACCAGAGTAGACTCCTCCATATAAGAGTATAGAAAATGTTATTTAACAGACTGAAACATTTCATTTGAAAGAATATCATTGCTATTTACTTTTATATTCCTATGACCAACAGACCTTGTGTGTAGCAGATGAAAAATCCTGAATCCAGTTGTCTCCACAGCATCTCATCTATGTCAACCCTAACACTGTAGGCATACAGGAGCTCTGTCATACAGACATTTTTGCTCATTATACAGGATTTCAGGATATGGACTTGAGAATATTTTGGAAAAACTTACAGCAAGGTATGAGGAAACCTTATGCTGTGCGAAAATGGGACAACTCATCCTTGTACATGCCCAATGTCCTGTATTGCCCTGTCCACCAGCTTCCCTTAGCCTGTAATACAGTTCCTGATGCATGTTTTAATTGGTATTGCAGGCTTTTGGCCTTTCTACCTTTAAGCAGATTCACTACCACTGCTGGAACATAAGCTGAGCCATTCCTGTGTGACAACAGCCAAAATTTAGTAATTGCAGTACTTGGGAGAATTACATTGGTGGTCATTGCAATAGAGCAATCTCAAACTGTAGCAGCATATTGGACACAGTTTCTATTTTGTTATTTGTAATATTGCTTTGTAGGTTGTAACTCTAAATATTAACTTCTTTAGCAGTGTAACCATTAGTATTTGCCTTTTCTTTGAATACTGATGCAACCAGCAGATTTTATGTAGGACTTGACCTGCACCTTCCCCTACCCAATAAGGCACTCCTTTCATACAAGGATCTTTGTCTTCTGATTACATTTTTGTGTACTGAAAGTAGAAAATGGAAAACCCATCAACTTAATATTTTAAAATCTTAAGTGACATTTGAATGAAACAAAATGTCAAACTGTAATACTGAAGTAAAAAGTCCTGAAGGGCAAAAAATGTCCTAAGAGCTGCAATTATAGTCATTATCTAGGAGTTTTCTAAAAAAAAAAATATTCCAATAAATAAAAAAGCAAAGGGACTGCTTTTCTAAAAAAGAAGAAAAAACTCAAATTTCAACAAAAAAGCAATAAAAAAGTTCCATCTGTTTTTAAGGGCGATTTCTTCCGGGAAGAGCATTGTAGTGAAATAAAAGACATTCTAGAGCTGTACAGGAGGCCTCTCCTGTCCATTGTATCAACTCTTGCAGCACTCTTTGATTTTTCTTTTTGCTGTAGTGCTCACCCTGTCAGGCATTGTTTACCGAGCTCAAGTTCACAAGTCTTTGCACAGTATCATCAGCCCCCTTTTCTCCCCATTTTCTACATGAGTTTGGGGTATCGTGTTAACTGTTCCCATATCTCTCGATTCAGTGCCACACGCCTACCTTCTTCGACATTCATGTCTGACTGTTGCAGATCTTCTTTCACGCAATCCATCCACCTCTTTGCTGGACATCCCCGTTTCCTCTTACCTTCTTGTCTGTCCCACATCATCTTCACCAGGTTGTCTTATGCTTATCTGCACATGTGCCCGAACCTGACAACGGTGCCACCCTGGCACCTACACCGGACCCCCAACCCTGCTCTCTCAGCAGGAGGGACAGATTTTGCATCTTCAATTGCAAACCCTAAATCTTGCAGCCTGGCTTATTCCTCTGTAATCTGTTCTCTTTGATCTTTTCTGTAATTGGAGCTCCTTTGGCTTCTGCTATGTCCTCATTTCTGTCTGTTCCACAGTGTGTATCCTACCACCCTTCTCAGGCACTTAATTTCCATCACCTCTAGTTTTTTCAACTGCTCTGCCTTTACTGCCTAGGTTTCTATAACATGCAGTAATACTGGTCGCACCATTGTCTTGTATCTTTCTGCTTCTTTGGCATTCTTCTGTAATACTACACCTGAGATTCCATGCCAGTTGGCTGCAGCCCCTCTGATTCTAGCTTTGACTTCAGTTATACTTCCCTTCTCATCCACCTTTCCCAGATATTTGAACCTATTTACCTGATCCACTATCTTCCCATCTATCTCAGTTCTAATCTTCTGATTTCCCCACTTTACTGCCATTCCCACTGTCTTTTCTGTCCCTAGTTTTATCCCATGTGTCTTCAGTTTTGCATTCCATTCCCCTATCCTTTGATGAAGGTCTTTCTCAGAGTCTGCCTG
This sequence comes from Protopterus annectens, assembly GCF_019279795.1. Classification (NCBI taxonomy): domain Eukaryota; kingdom Metazoa; phylum Chordata; order Ceratodontiformes; family Protopteridae; genus Protopterus; species Protopterus annectens. The sequence continues at coordinate 606,058,376 of NC_056743.1, forward strand.
TAATGGAACATCGTCTGCGTACAGCAAGTTTGTTGATCTGTTCCCTCCATCCTGTTTACTAATGAAGTCCCTCACCTCTAGGAACAGCGGTGGGCTCAGAGTGGAATCCTGGTGTACACCCACTCCCACTGGGATCCCCTCTGTGAAGTTAACTAATGTTCATACTTGAGTTGTGTTGGGTCCTTGTACATAGCCTGGGCTTATTCTTCTGTGAGGTTTTCTTCATTCAGAAGCTGCTGGAAATACTCCCATCTGCTTTTGTCCTGTGGACTGGTGAGCAGGTTGTTGCTGGGATCCCTTATGAAGGGTGTCTTACTACCTTTATCTTTCTTTGACTTGCAACCTGGTATAGTTTTTGTGCCACCCACTGAGTCATTTTCCAGAAGTTGGTAGGGTGCCTCTGATGCCTTCTTCTTTGCTATTACAACTCCTTTCTTAGTTTGTTAGCCAACCAGTATTCCTTCCTAGCCCGGTCAGTCTTTTCTATATCCCACTTTTTACTGCATTACTCCTTTCTTTTGATGACTTCCTGGACATTTGGATACCACCACCAGCTTTCCTTGTGTACCTTATTTTGAGTGTATATGGGAACATCGAAACGGCAAAATATCGAATGCCGTTAAATTGAAATGCTTACATTGAAAAGCATAACATTGAAATGGCAAAAGTCACTCATATATGGAGTGAATGTTAAAAAGAAATTACTTCATGCAAGGGGCAAGACCCCCTGCACCCCTCCAGACCCCCTGCCACTTACATATTCCACTCTGGCGATTGCACTTCAGTGCAGAAATGGAATATTTCCATTTCCTGCACTGTAACGCGATCTAGGAGTTGGTATATTTAAGTAGCGGGTGATGCAGGCTACTATCGTTATTGTGTTATGTCCCCGTTGTAAGTTGTCATTGATAGCCTTTTGATGTTTTGCTGGTTCGATGTAATGGCATTTGATATTCTGCCATTTTGATGTTCTGATATAGACCCCCTTAATTCCATAGCTGGCTTGGCCATCTGTTCTGTAGTCTTCACTCATGCTGTTTTGAGGCTCTGCCATTCTTTTTTAACTCCACCTATTTCCTCCTGTTCTTGGGGTGCTACAGCTCTTAGTATTTCCTTGAACTGTTGTACTTTCTCTCTCCAGTCAACTTCCAGGTCTTCAGCCTGGTCTCTCTTAACCTTAGAGCCTTCTGTGACCACTGCTTGCAGCTGATTGTGGCTATCAGTGGTTTATGCTTTGCACAGTAACTAATGTAATATTGTTAGTAAAGCCCTTACCTATCAGACTACATGGCATATAAGGGAATACACTCTGTTTTTTATCTAAAAATCTACTTTCACACCATGCATTCTCCAAGACAGAATAATAAAAGCAGTGGAAGGAGAGCAGAGGACCTTGCCATCTTGCAAATACATTTAACGAATGCTGTTTACTTTTTCCTAGGGTAGAAATATTTTTAAAGTGTGTTCTTGTTTACTTGTAAAGATTTTGATTCAAGATTTTATCATAGTGAATACTCAGCATTTTATGCTTTTATGCTTCTTAATTCAGCAATTTGCACTTCTCCATTTTTGAAATTCATCTCTCATACCAGTTCTGCTTTGAAATCTCATGCAGTATTAGGAAAAAACACAATGTCAAAAATGTAATACAGAAACTAAAAAAAAGTACCTAAACTGTTGAAATAGTACTGAAAACAACATACAACTGATAGTCATGGTAGCTATATATGTCACTGGTTAAAGTAGACTAGCCCCTTGAAGCCTCTCAAGTGGACAGCTGCACCCCTGTTCCTTGCTACACTTTTTTGTTACTTCAAGGTAACAAAATGGTTGATACTGTGCATCTAACTACAAAACAAGTGTTGTGCCTTTCCCTGAAACAGTGGGCTCTCAAAGTAAGACTGTAAACATTTTGGGAATGATGAGCCACTGTTCACATGGGGGTACATGTAGGACTTGACCTCTTGCAAATGCACGCAAATGTTATTAAACTGTATTTCTAATTCAGAAAAAATATAATTGCATTCCGGTATAGTTGTTTAATGATTTTATACTTCCAGGCTTATGCTTCTAGGCTTCTTTTTTGTATTTGTCTTTTTATGTTGTAGCATTTGTTTTGGACTTTTCCTTTTAGAGTACAGTTTGGCAGAAACAAATCCAGTACGTTTGAAAAATATCACTTGAGTGTGATTGCCATTTCCATTCTGTGGTTTTGGGAGACTACTTAATTGTCATATCTTCCTTGGCCAGGGGAGGGTGAACGGGAAGTCGAATCATACCTGCATATGTCTGTTGGCATAGTCAATTTCTCTATTAAGTACATTTTCTGTTAATTGGCTAGGTACATTTTATTTAGAAGACAGAATCTTGGCAACTGGACATACATGGTAAACCCACTTCTATTTTTATTGAAATGTTGTATGCAAGAGCGAACACATACAAAAACAAGTAATTGCACAATAAAACAATTGCTTCCAAAAGTGCCTACATGAATTCTCGCTACATATACTACTGAAAATCATTAAATGGCCATAAACTGGCTGTAGAACATAGATTAGTATTTATTAATGATTTCAATTTTATCCACTTATATTCTGTGGGTATTTTGTTTAATTACCTCTTAATAGTAGTTTATCATACACAACAGTGTCAATATTTATAAATTCTGTAAATGAAAGTACAGTCTCTCTCCTAGTTCTTTGAAGATTTTTAACAGGATACAGAGAAAAGGGAGTTGAGACTTTGGTACACATCTGGGAATTTAAGCAGAAATCACAGCAAAAGTTTATTTAATCTGAATTTATCAAACTGCATTACTTGCAGGAACATTTTCATTTTTTCCCCAAAAGGTTTTAGGCCATATCCAGGAAATGTGCTTTAAAAGATTTACACCTCCTGCGAACAATACTTTTTTTCGTGCATAATTTTAATTATGTATATAGTGGTAAATCTATATAAACATTTCCAAGAGCATAATCTCCAGAATACAAATGCTGTAGTTTTCTTTCATCAGATGTATGTAGTTAAAGTTAAGACACTCATTTGGACAGCATAATCATAATATTTATCTCTTACATAAAATATATAGCTATTCATATTTATTCAAAATATATAAAATTATTTCCCCATCTCACCATTTATTTTGAAAGTGTTGAGAAAATCAGGAATGAGTAGATATTTTTTAATTATACCTGGCATTGTCAGTTTTACAGATTCATAATAGTCTATTAATTTGTACAATAAGCCAGTTTTCTATATCTAAATCCTATTTATCCATAAAAGTCTATCCCTGTCAACTTTTGATTCCAAAAAAAAAAAAAAAAAAAATCATCGCTATTTTTTAAGCTTAGCTTTTTTTAAAAGTACAGACTGGCTATAAATTCTGGTGAAAATGTACAGAATTATGTAAAACAGCATACTTTCAACTCTGCATTTTTGTATATAACATTTCCAAGTGTTTTTAATATGTTTAGGTGAAATATGTTCGGTTATTGGTGTTTTTAAATTGTTCTTAGCAGCCACTTCATATTCAAAATTTGTATACGTAGTGGTGTCATATTTTTTCTTTGGTTAACGAGGAGTAAACTCAGTACTTGAAAATGTCCAAGATAGTGGCCCTGCTGTAATAAATAAGGCTCAGAATGCATTGTCTTCATGATCCACAGCTCCAGAACCTGCCCAACATCAGGGCTTTAAACATCCACACATTCTTAATTAATGAGAATGCCAAAATGTGTGAAGGCTGCCCACCAGATCTATTGGACACGCCTGTTCAGCAACTGATGCTGTTAGTACCCAGTATCCATGAGAGAGAGGGAGCTTTGAGCAGCCTAGCTGTCCCTGGAGGAGTGGTTTCAGCCCAGAAATTAGTAGTTTATTGGCCATTTTGGGCTAATTTCTATCTCTTTCATTTCCCTGCTATAAAACCCGCATTTGCGTGGTTTTGCACACCGGGTAGCGCCAGTTAGCTAGGGTATAACTATTCCCGGCTCTACAAAGTCTACTCTTCAATTTTTCCCTCGTAAATAGACAAACTTTCAACTTAAGCACTCAAACCATTCACTTCTCATCCTGGCACTTGCTCAAAACTCATAGCAAGCACTAATAAATCTTAGCACTAGACCCCCCTATACTGTAGAGAAGGACAAGGCTCTCTATTCGACCTTATCAGCCAATCAGTAAAACAGCTCACTGTACCTATCCAGGCATGTCCAAAGGGCAGTTTCAGGTGTACTGCTCGGTCCAACTGGTGAATCAGGGCATTTTGAGGCAATGTTACAATTGTCTCATGTACACAGACAACACTCTCCTCCTTCCACCAAACACTAATACATGCGAGAGATGCAATTATACAGCCAAACTGGAGACTAAGCTCTCGCAACCCAAGACTGGACCAGGCAGTGAAGAGGTGAAGGGAATTACTTGCATCATACCACCAGTCTCAGATAGCCCTATGAAACCAGCACCGGCAAAAAACACACATAAATACATGAAACCATACTCAGAGGCTCTAAATAAAAATTTAGAAAAGTAACAGAGACCTCCAAAGCAGACATCCAAGCAACCTCCACCCCCAACACAAACCATGAAACACATAGTTCACAAAACAAGTGTGCCACACAATCACAGCCCTCAAGGCAAAATAACATACCCAACACACTAGTAATAGGTAACTATATAGTCAGGCACACTGACGTCCCACTCACTAGGCTGAACAAGGAGAAGGTTACTGTTAGCTGCCTGTCGGGTGCCAGGATCCGCCACATAACACAAGCACTCAGGTCACTCCAGAACAAGTACAAATATGACTCTGTCATTGTCCATGTTGGTGTGAATGACTGGAGTCGTACCTCCCTGGACCTCATGAAAAGAGACCTGGAGGAGCTCTCTGATCATGTAGCCTAGGCCGGTATGACCCTGACCCTGAGTAGCATCCTTCCCTCACCAAGAATGATACCACAGTATAGAGAAAAAAATTATCAATTTCAACAATTGGCTAAGCTTCTGGTGTCATTCAAAGGGGATCCAGTGTCTGTCAGCCTGGGATGACATGCTCAACAAGCCACGCTGCTTCGCTAGAGATGGCTTGCACCTGTCACCCTTAGGCTTTTGAATACTGGCCAAGGCTCTTGCCACCCCCATAGTGCCTTTTTTAGGCAAGGCTCAAAAGACAAACCCACCGCCGTTAATAGCACAAGTAATAAAAAACTGAGGGTAATGCTACTCGTCGCCAGAAGTCTAAGCCTCAAAATGCATGCACTCGAGGCACTCCTCAGTATGGAGAAAATCGATATATGTGCAGTAACAGAAACTTGGTTTAAGGCTCCAGAGAGCACCCCAGCACTACCAGGCTACAACTCATACCATACATTTCGGCCACAAAACCGGACCGAAATACAAAAGGTGGGGGAGTATCCATATTCATCAAGCATACCCACACCTCCTGGTTAGTGACACAGCACGAAGCTTCAGAGATCGTCCACGTACAACTAACAACAGGCAAAACTGCTTTTTAAATTACAGCTTGCTACAGATCACCCACCATGTCCCAGGACCCCCACTCCGTATTCCTGGAAACACTGGGAAACATAAAGGTCCTACCAAACACCCTGATATTGGGTGATTTCAATTACCCAAACATTAACTGGGAGAACTACTCAAGTACAAACTCCCTTGCTCAACATTTCCTAGAATTTATAAACTCAAATGCCCTGGATCAACTGGTCAACACCCCCTCCAGAGGTGACAACATATTGTACCTGGTCCACCAACATGGGAGACCAGTGTTCCACACCAGAGGTCAACCCCTCGCTGGTTAGATCTGACCATAAACTAATTACTGTGGATATCCACATTCCACCAACACCCCCGGTCAAAGAAACCACCGTGAAAAACTTTTCAAAACAAACTTAACATTACTTAAGACCAAGGTGGGAAGTTTCAAAGCCCCTATGCTAAAAGATAACGCTGTCCAAGCTGCAAAATCCTTTACTAATGCACTCTATGGGCACCTACAAGAATGCATGGATCATGCTATCCCAAACGAAACCAAGACTCACTCCTCCAAGAAAAGGAAACCAGTCTGGTGGACCCCTGCCATAAACAAGCTATACAATAGAAAGAGGAAACTAATACAGAAAAGAGTAAAATCCTAAGAAGGGAAGAAATCCCTGATCAGTATCAGCAAGAAACTATGTTCCCTCATAAAATCATCCAAGGCTAGCTTTGAAAGAAAAATTGTCATGGACTCCAAAGATAACCACAAGGCATGCTTTAGCTATGTCAAGAATCTAAGTGTCAATTCTCAGATCTGCTCAGAGTTAGTGCAGAATGGCACAAAATACACTGAACCGACCGATATAGCCAACATCATGGCAGACAGGCTCAGTGCAAACTTCACCCCCCCCCTCTCACCCCCAAAAGGGCCCATAACTATACCAGAATAATGTAGTGCCCCGGAAATCACAGACACTCAGGTTAAAACAGCCCTCTCTAAAGCAAAAAACACAGCATCAATGAGACCGTACGGTGTCCCAGGCTGCGTCCTACATGAGCTCAAAGATGAACTAACTCCTCACCTAAACACGCTGTTTAAACTCGGCCTCTCCACAGGCTACGTGCCCACAGAGTGGTGCACAGCAACAGTTATTCCACTCCACAAAGGTGGAGCCACGATGGACCCCAGGAACTATCACCCTATAAGCCTGACTAGCTTGGTCTGCAAAGCTATGGAGCTCATCATCATGGATCTCATTAAGAGACATTGGAAACCTTCAAACACTGGACCCTACCCAGTTCGGCTTTAAGGGCAGATCATGCCTCCTAAACCTGGTGGACTTATTTGATAAAGTTACCAAGGCTATAGATGAGGGAAAGGCGGTCCACACAGCCTACCTAGACCTTGCAAAGGCCTTCAACACCATTCCCCACTCAGGTATTATAGACAAGCTCACCAGCTTGAATGTAAACCCCTACATCACGAGATGGGTTGCCAACTGGCTCATGGACAGAACCCACATGGTAAGAGTTGCGGGAGCTAGGTCTGACTCTAAATTGGTTACAAGTGGAGTTCTCCAGGGCTCATTCCTAGGACCCCTCCTGTTCGGCATATACTTCTCAGAGGTACAGGCAAGCACAGAAGGACTATGGCTGACCAAGTTCGCAAATGACTGCAAAATAGGGGCTATAATTGACTCTCCGGCTGACACAGACATCCTCCAAAAGGGTCTCACTGAGACAGATACCTGGTGTCAAAACCATGGCCTCAAGCTAAATGCCAAAAGGTGCATAGTCATCCCCTTTGGCAAAAACAAAGTACCCACAAAACTACCATGTATATATATGTGTGTGTGTGTGTGTGTGTGTGTGTGTGTATATATATATATATATATATATGTGTGTGTGTGTGTGTATATATATATATATATATATATATGTGTGTGTGTGTGTGTATATATATATATATATATATATATATATATATAATATGTGTGTGTGCCACTCAACCACAGCCCATAAGGCATAACAACATACCTAACACTCTAGTCATAGGTGACTCTATAGTCAGGCACACTGATGTTTCACTCATCAGGCTAAACAAGGAGAAAGTCACTGTCAGATGCCTGTCAGGTGCCAGGATCCACCACATAACGCATGCACTCAGGTCACTCCACAGCAGGTACAAATATGACTCTGTCATTGTCCATGTTGGTGTGAATGACCTGAGACTTACCTCCCTGGACTACATGAAGAGACATGGAGGAGCTTTCTGATCTTATAGCCCAGGCAGGTATTACCCTAGCCCTGAGTAGCATCCTGCCATCACCCAGAATGATACCACAGTACAAGGACAAAATGATTGACTTCAACAATTGGCTAAGCTTCTGGTGTCATTCTAAGGGGATCCAGTATCAGTCTGCTTGGGATGACATGATCGACAAACCACGATGCTTTGCCAGAGATTGCCTGCACCTGTCGTCCTTGGGATTCTGGATACTGGCTAAGGCTTTTGCCACCCCTATAGTGCCTTTTTTTAGGCAAGATTCAAATGACAAATTCACCACTGTAACAGGTACAAGCAAGCAAAATATGAGGGTAATGCTACTCAGTGCTAGAAGTCTATACCTCAAAATGCACTCACTCGAGGCACTCCTTAAAATGTAGAACATTGACATCTGTGCAGTGAGAGACCTGGTTCAAAGCTCCAGAGAGCACCCCTGCATTACCAGGCTATAACTCATACCACACCTTTCGGCCACCAAACCCGGACCGAAACACTAAAGGTGGAGGCGTGTCCATATTAATTAAGGATATCCACACCTCTAGGCTAGTTGCTCAGCATAATGCATCCAAGATTATCCAAGTTCAACTAACTCTGGGCAAAACCACAATCCAGATTGTAGCTTGCTACAGACCCCCCACCATGCCCCAGGATTCCCACTCCTCTTTTCTTGATACACTGGAAAATATTAAGGTACAACCCAACACTCTAATAATGGGTGATTTCAACTACCCCACCATTAACTGGGAAAACTACTCATGTACCAACTCTCTTGCTCAACGTTTTCTGGAAATCATCAATTCCAACACTTTGGATCAACTTATCCACACCCCCACCAGAGGCAGCAATATCCTAGACCTGGTCATCACCAACATGGGAGACCGGTGTTCCCTACCAGAGGTCAGCTCCTTGTTGGTCAGATCGGATCACAAGCTAATCACCCTAGACATACACATTCCGCTCCCACACCCCCCCCCCCAATTAGGAAAACAGCCGTAAAAAATTTTTCCAAAGCCAACTTCACGCTTCATAAGACAGACGTGGCAAACTTCATGATACCCATGCAGATGGACAATAGAGGTACGACTGCTGAATCCTACACAAATGCACTTTATAAGCACTTGCACGAGTGCATGGATTGTGCTATCCCTAACAGAACCAAGATGCTATCCTCCAAAAAAGGAAGCCAGTCCGGTGGTCTTCTGCCATAAACAAACTCTACAACAGAAGAAAGAAACTGTTGCAAAAAAGAGTAAAATCCCACGATTGGAGAAACTCCCTGGTCAGCCTCAGTAAGAAGCTGAGATCCCTCATAAAATCCTCTAAAGCTAGTTATGAAAACAAAAGTGCCACTGATTCTAAAGACAACCACAAAGCATTCTATAGCTATGTGAAAAATCTCAATGGCAGCACTCAGTTCTGCTCTGAGTTTTACAGCACAATGACACTAAATATACAGAACCAACTGATATTGCCAACATCCTGGCAGATAGGTTCAGTGCTATCTTTACCCCCCTCACCCCCTAAAGGGCCCATCTTTATTCTGGAAGAATGCAAAGTTCCTGTAATCACGGCTGCACAGGTAAAAACTTCACTCTCCAAAGCCAAGAACACAGCATCCATGGGAGCTGACAACATCCCAGGCTGCCTTCTACATGAACTACAGAATGAACTGGCACCCCACCTAAGTACTATGTTCAATCATAGCCTCACCTCAGGCTTTGTGCCCATTGAATGGCGCACAGCGACAGTTATCCCACTCCACAAAGGGGGACCACAACAGACCCCGGGAACTACCGTTAGCCTGACGAGCCTCGTCTGCAAGGCCATGGAACGTATCGTCATGGAACTCATAAACAAAGACATTGGAAATCTCCAAACCCTGGACTCCACACAGTTTGGGTTTGTAAAAGGCAGATCATGTCTCCTAAACCTGATAGAATTCTTTGAAGTAGACACCAAAGCCATAGATGAGGGTAAGGTGGTTCACACAGCCTATCTAGACCTCACCAAGGCGTTCAACACCATCCCCCCACTCTGGAATTATAGATAAACTCACTAAACTAGGTATAAATCCCTATGTCGAAAGATGGGTTGCCAACTGGCTTATTGAAAGAACCCACACTGTGAAAGTAGCAGACTCCAAATCAGACTTCAGACCAGTGACAAGTGGAGTACCACAGGGTTCAGTCCTGGGTCCTCTCCTATTTGGTATCTACTTCTCTGAAGTACAGGCTAACACAGAAGGTAGTTGGCTAACTAAATTCGCAGATGACTGCAAACTAGGAGCCATAATTGAAACTCCTAACGATGTGGACATCCTACAAAAGGGCCTCACTGAGACAGATGCCTGGTGTCAAAGACATGGTCTCAAGTTCAATGCCAAAAAGTGCATTGTCATCCCCTTTGGTAAAAATTCTGTACCCATGAACTACCACATAGGTGGTAGTCTACTTAACACCGAAAGTGTGATGAGACCTTGTGACACAGGTGGACAGTAGTCTCTCCTTTGATAATCACATCGCCAGAGTGGTCAGGAAATCCTTCTACGTGGCACACCTCATCACAAAAGGTTTCTCATCCAGAAAAAAAGAGGTCATTGTTCCCCTCTACTCATCACTCATTAGACCCATTATAGAGAACAACGCCCCTTTTGGTATGTACCTCACAAGAGAGCTACAAAAACTGGAAAGGCCGCAAAA
>NC_056743.1:606081357-606258857 GCF_019279795.1 Protopterus annectens
ACCCCTTTAGTATGGGGAACTCTACCCATTATTTTGCTGTGCCTCTGTCGAGCAGTGACACTGAGGTAATCCCTGGGGTATATCTGCGATCTCCCATCCATTGGTCAAGATTTCTCTTGAACAAGGCCAGCGAGGTGCTCTGCCTCACATGTACCGGGATTTTGTTCCACAGCATAGGGAGTCTTTGGGTGATGAATCTATCCCTCCAGCACGTCCTATTAATAGCCATGTCGAGGTTTAAGTCTCCCGCCCTTGTGGCTCTGATGGATCTAGATTTTTTGAGGTGAAGCATATTCATCAAATCTGGGTTTGACATGGCCTTGTATGTTAGGCAAATGTAATATAATTTGGGGCAGATACAATGGTTTTAATTGGAGGACAAGTTTTACTTTTATGTGTTTTAGGAATTTCAATGAAGGAACCTAGTTTTGGATTGCCTATATGATAAAAATCATAAAGGTCCTTCTCTAAATTACTGTTAATTAAACTCTCAAACAAAAAAGAGTAAACACTACTGTAGCTGTTAGCTACTTCCACCATGTCTGTTAATCTGTTTTCTAAACTGTTGCCTAACATTTTCTCTATATAGGTAACATATTCCTCTTGGTCTCTGTCAATTAACACTTGCCACCTTACTGTTTCCATTGCAACTATGGTAGTCATAGCCTTGCGCAAGTACCTTTCGACCACTCTTTTTTGGCAGATAGTTTTGATGTTGGCATTAATTTTTATCTGTGTTCTGCTGATGTAATTTAAGTTTTGATTGCTCTGATTTGTGCTCTATTACTGTTTCACTGACACTCTGTCCTCATATCCTGCTCTATCATGATATGTGCTGTCATGTCACCTGTCAACACCAATTCACATTGTCCTACTTTGTTTAGTAGGTCCTGCTACTCCTAACTGAGTGCAGTCTTTTCCTTATAATCGCAACCCGGCTGTGGGGCATAGGCTGAGATTATGAATACTGCCCTTTCCTTAAACTGGAGTCTGATTTCTATGAGTTTGACATTCATTAATGCCTTTTGAAGCCTCTCCATCACTACAATTCCTACACCATTTCTAGTCTGTCTCCCTGAGTAGTTACTCTGGATCACAAGCCAAGTAGCTTTGCTGCACTGCCCTTCTGTCTCCTGGATACATAGAATGTCCAGAGCAAATCAGAGAAAAAAAAGCAGCCAGTGGACTCACCACAGGTTTCTATATACTCTGTGCAGTCTGTTAAATGGGCCAGTAGAAAAATGCAAATAGAAATGTGGACTAATACCACACTGGGCTTCTAGCTGACTTTTTCTAGATTCCCTAAGCCATTGTTCTATTCAGTGTGGCTAGAAAAGCAGACTAAGAACACAGTGGTCTTCTCATTGCTTGTCATATTGGACCATCTTTTTCAAGCTGCACTTTGTTGTAGTTTGCATTGTAAGACTATTAGATTTAGAAATATATTTTCCTGCAGGCTATCAGATTACTTAATTCTCATTAATATGGAATATGCTGGTTTATTGTGATTGATTGTGAATATTTGAAAATATATATATGTTCTGAGTTGATATTTTGCAAACAGCTCAGATGGTGTAGTGGTAAATTGCTCTTACTATGGTGTACAGGGTCTTGGGTTCAGAACTTGGCAGGACTTCTTATTTTGAGAAGAAAGTTATATGGTACAGTGGTTAAGGTGTTTCATAGGTTAACTGCCCTTGCAAGCATTTTTAAGCCTAGCCATCTATCCCTTGTGAGACTCAAACCCTGCACCTTGTGTTTGTAAAGTAATCACCTTAACCATTAGGCCACCCTCCCTCCCATACATAAGGTGCCAGGCTTGATTCTCACATCTGCTAAAAGCTCATTGATTAATAAGATATTATTTACATCTTGGATGGTGTAGTGGCATGTTACTGTGATTGTAGAGGGGGCATTCCAGGTTTGAAACTAGGCAAGGCTGACTGTTCAGTAAGCTTTGCAGCCCATGCAGTAACTGCGTAAAACTGAGAATTTTAGTTTGTATTTGTTGTTTTGGTTATATGTTATTGCTTATGTGGAATTGTTTCTTTGTTTGCACATAGATTGGAGAAACATTATTTCATTTAGCTATGCATGTTGTGGTATGGTTGAATAACAAAGTGTGACCTTGTTGGACTGTTCAGTGGACCAGTAGCACAGTAGGCATATAGCGGTCTTTGCTATTGGTCCATTTTTCTAGCTGCACTGTGGTATTAGTTTATTTGGTTGATGAGTAGCATGGTGAAGCATGTTGAAATCCACATTGTCACTTGTGAAGCCATCACTACAACTTCCCATTTACTTTGTTTTTGATGTATATTTTGGTTGCTTAAATGAAAATGTTTAGTTTGTCTGTATATGAGTAACTGAGAGCTTTAGCAAGGAGTTGTTTTATGAAGGTGCTGGCTAAAATTCTACCCTCAATTCTTTTTTCCCCTCCAAGTCAAAATAAATTTTCTTTTGTTCTAATGTCATGTTCAGTGTCAGGCTGTATTTTGGACCATCTGCTATGATTTGTAAAAGTAGACTTTACAATTTTTAATGTTCAGAGATGGAAAGGCGTGTCTGCGTACTGCTATAAGGTAAGAGGTAACTTTTCTAACACTGTCATAGCATGGCAGCTATGTGGGCATGGTACAGTTGTCCTGTGCCTTGCACATTTGTCAACAGCATTGTCTGTACAATATTTCAGGAGACCCAGCATCCCCTGTAGGCTTTCATGCTGTCTGTCTGCATATGAAACAGCATTTAAAACCTATATGTCCTAATTGTGACTGACCCTGCCTGATGTATTTTTTTCCTGGCTGGATGGATACCCCTCCAGTGGGATTGTAACCTTCCATATCTATTCAGTGTCCCTTGGTTGGATGAACCATCAAATAGGACTGCAGCCTGTCCTGTAGTTCCTTGTGTCCTGCCAGTTGGAACTCTGCAGGTCTTTAGCCCCTTGTCATGGGCTGTGAAGTTCTGCCACCCACCCCCACACACACTCACTGCACTGCTGTATGACAGTTTGTGGGTGCCCTGCTCACTTGGTCAGTGACTGCAGTCCTAGGGTCCATTACTACTTATCTATTCTATCACTATTCCTGCATGACAGTACAATGTCGTATCTGCTTTGTTTAAATTGTTGCTTGCTGTAACACAGCCTACAGAAATTATGGTGACTTTTTTATCATGTTAAATTGCCCTTGTAGTGTAATTGCTGAGGTAAATTAATGCAATCCTCTCTGAATCATGAAAATAACAGAGTGTCATCACCCTTATTCTGCACTACAGGGCTTAGCCTGTTTGTGCATGGACTTGCATATTTGACCTAGCTGCATGGAGTGCCTTAGGTCATTTCCCAACTCATCTTAGGCATTGAGGTTACATAGGGCGTTTTTGCTCATGGAGCCTGGTTGTGCTAATTTTGTCCTTCCATGATACCATAGATGGGTATTGCACTGCTTAGGCTGCTTGTTGATGCTTGATTTGAGTTTGTTTTTTTTTTTTTTATGCGGTAGAGAGTAAGGCAATTCCTTATTCATTTTTACACAATGGCTTGTATCCCATTTGTTAATATAATTCCAAGGTGGCATATTGAATAACATTGTTCTCACATGTCTTGGCATCCACTTTGTTTGATTGCTGCAGTAGTTTTTATGTGGAGTCTGCATGGGTGTTTTGCTGGGCACTGCAGTTTCTCCCACATCTCAGTGACATGCTGTCTGTGAACTGGTAATACAAATTTCCTGTAAGAGTGCATGCAGCATGTGACTGAGTCTATGCATGTCCTATGACATACTGGCATTTTTTCCATAATATTTTTTCTGCCTTGCATCTGTGTAATACTGCAACAGGCTCCAGCTCCACTGTAGCCCTTTGAATAATGTGAGTAACCGGAGAAGGAATGAATGGTGATTAGACGGAGTTACTGTTTCACATTTAGACATGGATCTTCAGTAACAGTGTATATCGGCTAGTCTTATCAAAAAGGCATGTCTCCTGGTCCTTTAACTCTGCTTCTGTTTTAAATTAAATACTTCCAGATTCATTAACAAAAGAAATGACACTGTATAACTACTTAAACAACAAAAACAAATATAACCTAAATTAGAGTAGCATTAAATGAAGGAAAAATTGTATAATGCATTAATAATGTGCATTAATTAAAACACAAACATTTGAAACACAGAAAAAAATGAACGTCACTATTATTGTAAAAGATAAGACAGAAAAGAGATTTCCAATTAATTAGGTTCAGTAGCTTAGTAGTCATATATAGTAGTATGTTATGAGCTATAGTCAAACTTTTTCATGATATGAATAACAAAAAAACATTGCAGAGTCCTGAACTAAATTAATCCTTAAATTTAATTAATAATCTTGAGTGTAGTCCCACTGGTCTTGCATACAAGGACAAAGCTGCCAACAGTGATAGAAGTTATTTAGCTTAATGAGCATGTTTAACATAATGCTAATGTTGGTGAACACAGTAGGAATAACATTTGAGTAAGTGTATACCATATGGCATATTTTTATTTATATTTGTATCTAAAGAGTATGATTTATAAACATACAGAAATAGCTTATCACAGACATTGGTTCTCCATGCCTGGTTTGCCTGACAAAGGAGTCATTGTTAGTAGGTTCTTGCATGATTTAGATTAATATTTGCATGTAATTTATTGTATCAGGATGCGGTATTTAAAGAAAACCATAATGGATAATTAAGACCTTGACTCAGTACTAGAAAATACTACAGGGCATGAAAGACAAAAGTACATACAATGACCTCAAAGAACAATGAAGGCAGATATAATGATAAAACTCCAACAACACTAGCATATAAAATGACCTTTGTTTCGCTCTTCAACAGACTGATCTAATCAGGTTCCTCACAGGATGGGGAAAGGCTCATTAATCTGGTATGCAGTGTAACTGAAGTTAAGCATTTATTTATAAAACCAGCAAGGGCAAACACCCAGTTACAGAAAATCCCCTGCCCCTAACATGCTTAAATTTGGCATGGCATGTACCTAATCAGATAATTTAGAAGTTTCCCTCTCGATGCACTGTTAGTGTAAAACATGCACAACCAGGTTGCTGCATGCTTAGTCATGCCAACTAATAATATGAAAATTTAGCGATTGTAACTAGTTGAAATGTTGAGACTTGCAAGGCTGACTTCTGCAATATGGAGACTGAATGATCTAAAATCTGGATTTAAATATATTAAGTTCAAGATCGCTACTTCTCAGAATATTTCCTTTTCTCCAAGGCATGATTATCTCCGATTTAAGGTGTTTGCATGTGTGTGTATTTGTGTGTGTGTGTGTGGGGGGGGGGGGGGGGGCTGGACCCTACATCAGAGGATGCAGTGGGGCTTGCCATCCTAAAACAAGTTTAAAGTAAATTGATATTCCCTGTTCTGTATTTTTGTTTTTTGTCCCCTGTCATCTTTAAATGCTTTCGCATCCACTGATCCCTTGATGCCATCCTTCATTTGAATTGCTACTGATGCCTTTAGATGCTTGGCTACTCTTAATTTGAAGTCAAACCTCAGGCCTATTTATCGTGGCTGCTCTCAGCAGGAGTAAGAAAGTCTGGGGGACTCTCTCCAGAAGATAATTTGAACCTAGAAACCTTTCTGCCTTAAGTTACTGATTGTTTACACAAGTAGCACAACATTTTGGATTTCACAAGAATGGTGCTACATAACTGATCTGAGCCACACCTAATAAAATGACAAAAATAGTTACATATAATCTTCTGTGCCAGAAATAACAGCATGTCCAACTAGCAGTGTCTAAACTCTATTCTTCACAGCATTCAAGTGAAATGCATGTTTGACTTGTGTTTTCCTACATGAGTTTCTGTTTTACTGCATGAATCCATTGTGCAACCTTAATCCTTTATGGAAGCTCAGTGAAAGGTGTAAAGAATGAGTTGTTAGACACACAAGATGAAGCCATTTTTACTTTTTTTGAATTTTATAGATATTAGACTTTATACTGATGACTTAAGTTACAATTCTTCTCTGATTCTCCTATTAATGTGTACCGTTGCACCTAGTGATATATTATATACCACATTTTTATTTAGAAGCTTTATGTTTAATAAAAATGGTTTTAATAAAACAAAGGAATGCAGCTTTCAGTAAGGGATGATAAGTTATCTTTTGAGATCAGCAAAGGTCTTAGAGAAATTTACTGCTTGATATTATTTATATCGGGGCCTCTAATGTTTGGAATATATTTTTCTGAGGTGCAAGCCAAAACCAGTGGTCTGTGGTTGACCAGGTTTGCAAATGAGTGCAAGCTGGGCATTGTATTAAATTCCCCTACTAATGTGAACATTCTCCAAGAGGGTCTTACCTGAACTAATGACTGATGCCAAAAGCTTGGCCTCAAACTGAATGCCAAAAAATGCTCCATTATCCCCTTTGGGGAAAATGGCATCCCCACTAATTATCACATTAATAACAACGTACTAAGTTTGCAATCTGTCGTGAGGGACTTGGGCACCCAGGTTGATAGCAACCTGACTTTTGACCACCACTTTGCCTCTGTTGTATGGAAGGCTTTCAACATCCAGGAACAAGAAGGTCATAACATCCTTGCACTCCATTATCAGACCCATTATCGAGTCAGTGCCCCCTTTGGCATGTACCTTGCCAAGCACATGCAGCAGTTGGAGAGACAGTAGAAGTTCCTGACCAGGAAAATCCTGGGTCTCAAATACCTTTCCTATACAGATGGTCTAAAAGCCCTGTTCCTCTACTCAGTCTCTTACAGACTGCTCAGAGGTGACCTGTGTCTAGCATACAAGGCCATCTCAGACCCAGCCTGAATGGAGTTGCGGCATATCCGTAAGTAAAACTCCACTCATGCAACCCACATGGAAGGCCTCAACCTGGTCCATGACATTAATAGAACTTGTTGATGGGATATATTTGTGTCCCAAAGACTTACCCATCTGTGGAATAGACTCCCTCTCCATGTCAAGCAGAGTACCTCTCTAGCCATCCTTAAGAGGAACCTGGACAACTGGATGGGAAACAGAAAATACACCCCTAGGATCCCACTTGTCCCTTCTGGACAAGGGGGATCAGGTGCTGACTTTGTGGTAACATGGGTGAAATTCTTGGCTAGGCTTATAAGGGCTTCTGGGCCAATAGGCTAGTATCATATGAACCTTTATTAAAACTTCTATGCTAGGATTAATAGAAACTCCTTTTGAAGGTTGCTGTAACATGTTGGTCCTTACTTAGTCAAATGTAGCCTTGATGCTATGGATTTTTTGTTTTGTTTGTGTTACACTTGTACACTAAATAGCAAAGCCAAGCCTTTATCTTTAGTGGCTCCTCAACCAAACTGCAGATAAGACATTTTTTTAAGACTCCTTATTTTTGATTAAATCTGTATTTGCTTTCCTCTCTTTCTCACATGATAGAATGAGAGATTAGAGAAGCATAAAGACAGACTGTGCAGCTATTGGCAGGCAATACCACCTTACCCCCTTACTGTAACACAGAGGGTTATGGGAAAATATGTAAACTATTAAGTCATAGTCCTGGGATTTTATTCCCTTGCATCTAAATAGGAAATGCTTCTGGGTGGCCCCTAAGAGAGACTAATGCTTTGTGAACATAAAACATCAGTTGTATCCTATTGTGTTTGGTCTCTTGCTTTACTGCATCAAAATATTACAAAATGTTCTTGTATTGCTGCATTTGTTCCAGATTTTTGTTTTTTAGTATATTGTCTAATTCCCACTATTTAATTTCTTAGATTGTTGTATGTCCTTTCCTCATGCATCTACCTTTTAGCATTTATTAACCTAATTTAATACCTGCATCTAGTTTTCTTGGTAAGCCAAACTGGTCTCTGCATCATTTGTACGTTCCCAGTTTGTCAGTATTGCTGCCTATCAGCTGTGTACAACAAGAGAGCCATTTGACATTTTGCTCCATATTTTATGCTGTCATTGTTTTGTATGTTTAGTGAACTGTTTCCACACCTTCAGCTGGGGATGTGCGTTATATAATTGTGGTTCTGCTCGTTATCAGCACTGAAATAAATGCATGTATAATTCTGATTGTGCAATGGCTTTGCCACTTCAACAAATCTCTTTGGTGAATGAGCATAAAGTGCAATGCTAATATATTGTAATTCAGCTATAGAAACTACTGACCCCATTACATGAAATGAGTTGTTATAACACAGAGCAAAGATGTGACGGGGTTATACGTAATAACATTACTCATTAGGGGTTGTTAAAAACATTTGACTTCGTTTCTGTTTTTTTTTCTTTTCCTATTGCAGATGTGATTGTTTTAGCATGTTTTATTTATTTATTTATTTTACATTTGTTGACCAGGCTAGTCCAGCTGGATATATGTCCATTTTCAGTGGAGGCCCGGGGAGAAAAGCTCCACAATACAATAACCAAATAGGACAAACAAAATATATCAAGTAGACATTGGTACATTACAAAACTTTATGTTACATAACTAGGATTTTATATTCTGTATACCAGTAGGAACAGAAGCCTGATGTAAAAATAAGCTTGATACAATAGTGGTGTGAATTAATAATGGAAATTATAACTAAGATACTGCAGATACTATGGTCACACAGGAAATCAGAGGATAAACACTAGTGTTGAATGGATAGAGTATACAAAAGCAAATAGGAGGATACAATAAGTGTTTAGTCTCATAAGAGTTGAGGTGTGATATGAACACATTTGGAAATTCAACAGTATATACATATTTACAAGAGGAAAGAATCCTCAGAAAGGCCAAGCTCACTGCTGTCAGAGAGTTAACACAAGATAATGTTCAAAAGAGGCTAGGAATCATGGGAGTCTTGAAGAGGGATATGGTGTTAGTCTGGGTTATCACAGGGGCATAGCCAGTGTGATTTGAGGTTGGGTTTGAGCTTGCTTTTAAATAGGTTAACAGAGGATAGTGAGGTTAGCTGACTTGGAAGGCTGTTCCAGGCCTTGCCTACTGTATTAGCGAACAGGGTGTCACCAGCTGAATTGCTGGATTTAGTTGTTTGTACAAGTAGTTTATTAGATGAGCATAAGGTTTTTAGATTGTTATAGGGGATGACTAGGGATGTGAGTATGGGTGTATTTTGAGGTAGATACAGGATCTTATGGGCTACTGTTAGTTGATTAAAAAGTATTAGATTTGGCAATTCTAGCCATCTGAGTTTATTCAAATTGATACAATGATGAGTTCTATAGGAGGACCCTGCTGCAAATCTGGCTAGATTGTTGTAGGAGGATGACAGTTTATTCAGGTTACTTTTGCATATTTTGGTATAGATAGGGGAGGCATACAGGAGGGTAGAGATAAGGTGTGTGCAAGCAATGGCGACCCTGGCTAGAGGAGTTAGAAAGGGTTTAATTCTATAGAGGGAACCTAGTTTCTTATTAACTGTTTTTATGGTGTTGTTAATGTGAGGTTCAAAAGACAAGTGATTATCTATTAGTACTCGGAGTAGTTTGGTGGTTGGTTCAGGGGATCTTATAGTGCCATTATTTGAGGTAATAGTAAAGTTAAGTGGGGAGGTTCTTCGAGCGGGGGTGAATAGTAGCATTTTAGTTTTTTTTTAGGGTTTAAGATAAGACACCTTTGTAGGAGCCAGTTTTCAACTGTGCTAAAGGTCTTTTGGGTTAGTGACTGAAGTTCTGATTGGGTAGTAGCAGAGCATATGAGTGTGGAGTCATCTGCATATTGGATACAGTAAGCTTGTGGAATTATCGAATGGAGGTCATTTGTAAAGATGGAGAAGAGTAAAGGACCCAATATGGATCCTTGAGGGGACCCCTAAGGCTACTGGGAGGTGGGAAGATAAAGTATTTTCCCATAGAACAGCCTGTTGTCTGTTATTTAGGTATTGCTTAACTGGGGGGAACCAGATGCTTTAGAGGTAAAAAAATTTCCTGCAGTGATATCCAGAAACTTTTATAGCATAAATTAAATGAATGATACTGTCCAGGAAGCTCTAGCAGAGAGGAGCATATGGCCCACAGTTTAGGTTCCGTACATGACCTTGTCCAATCTGGCCTGCAAGATTCTTTCTGTCTAAACGGAAACATGATGTCTGGCAGAGACATTTCAGCTAATAGAATGCCAGCTGATCAAAATAATACTGGCTTTGCTGGTACAAGATCAATGTACAGTGGGTATCAGGAGATGTGCTCTATCTCCCATTGTTAATGACAGAGAAGAGATTATCAATGAATCTAAGGTTATTTTGGTAAAAGAGGGAGAATGTACTGATGAGGATTTATATGTGGTACATTAATTAAGCAATTAAATTATCAGATGTACTACCAGTGTATGAAGCAGTTGAGGTATGAGTGAGGAGATTTTAAGGAAGAATGGAATAAGATTTAAAAAAAAAATGGCACATCTGACATTAATTTTGCATGTAGTGGAGTCATGGCTAGCACAGAATTGTTGAATAAGTTATCAAAACATGGAAGACTGGGCAAACCATTGCTGAAGATGTGGAAAAGTTGAGACTTGGCAAGTTCATATGTTTTAGTGCTATGTAGTATGTAAGCCAATTTGAGGAAAAACACATTTCTGTATAGAGTTATTTTTGATAAATGGAGCCCTAGGCAGTGGAAATTTATGTATAAACGGTTAGAATGGAAGCAGCAGGAATGGGAGCAGAAAGATTAACTTCAACCATTGATTAAGAGTGAGATCAAGGCTTAGGATCAAAAGGTTGAAAAGGGCACATTGCGTGGTAAGATGTCATAATAAGGACTAGTAACTTCAGAACTTACAGAAGGGCCCTGAGGACTAAGCCAAAAAGGAAAGGAAGAGTTTGTAATAGCTGGAAAAGGATCTGAATCAAGTTTGAGGAGGAGTGTGCTTGAAAGAAAAGGATAAATGGAACTTTCCTATCTATTCTAAGCATATGATAGAGTGGGGGATATATTTGGCAAAAGGTTTGACAGATATTTTTAAATATTACTTTATACAGCTGCCAATTGTACCTCATTATGAGGAATATTCCTCAGTTTGAGTCATAAAAAAATCCATACTCATTGTTCCATATTGGAAAGGTATGTCGCACATTATTTACAAAGACTGTTTTTAACTGAAATATGTCAATATTATGAATTCATATCAACTCACTAAAAGAACAACTTCTGAGTATGAAGTAATTCTTCCTAGAAGTAGAGTTTCCACATTGTGCCTCTTTTTTTCCCCATTATCAAAAGTGGTGGTGTATATCCATTTTGAAGGTTGAGAGCTGTGCTTTGGTTGACCTTAAATGCCAGTGCAACAGGTTTTACATCAATTATTTGATAAGAAATATTCTTTTTTTGCAGCAGTAAACCATAGTTTTTTAAACAGTGGAAGAATGTACACTGTTTACAGTGCAACATACTTGTATTTATTTTTTTAATTTTTTGGCAATCAGCACAAGAGTGAAGGTGCCCTATAGGAGCAAGTGGCAATGGATTGCAGTGGATGTTGCATTCATATTCTGAGTGAGGCATAAGGGTTATATAGAATATTGGTATTTTTGGTGACAGGCAATATGACAGCAAACCAGTTAAAAAATCACATCTGAATGTATACTGAAATGGTACATTGGGGAAATAGTATCTGTCAAAAAGTAAGGTGACCATCATATTTGTCATTCTTCACCCTCAAATGTAAAGGTACAGTTTCAGTAGTACTACAGTCTGCTTGTTCCCAAGTATCTACATTGTGAACAGGCTTTAGTGCACTGATATACAACCTCTTACACAGAGCTTGTAAATAAAGCTTTTTAGATGGCCTTTGTCATACAGTCTAGCAATATGGTTGGTTTATACCTCTGGGCTATTTGACCATTGCACAAAAGGCTAGGTAAAATTGTTGACTGTGTGCTAAGTTTTCATTATATTAGAAGTAAAATCCTCTATATTTCACCAGAAAATATGTACATTAGTTGTAAACACCCCATGTGTACAGTCCTCCACATTGGGGTGTGGGGGGCATAGCCTCCCACTTAGTTTGAGTACATATTGTCTTCTGGAGAGAGTTAGTCATTGGTGTTGTAACTATGCATGTCTATTGTTTTTAACTTTTTGGCAAAATAATATAAAACAAACAAGGGTCTGTAACCCCCACACCCCCCTAATTATATATACTAACTCCAGGATCGCACTTCAGTGGGGAAAAGGGCATATGCCTTTTACTTGCCTTACAGTATTCTACACAGTGCCATATATACTAAGTTCAGTTCAGTGAAATGAGATTCAGCGAAATGAGTTTTTAGTAATTTGTGTTTTCAGTGATGTGGTCTGGATGAAATGAAATTCAATGAAATAAAGTAGCCCCGTACAGTGACATTCTTTCATATGGTTAAAGCTGTAGAGTCAAATTCAACAGGTGTGCTGCACTGGCAACTATGACATAAGAATAACTACAGTTATGTGCGTTTTGTAGCAGATTCCCCTGCTGTTATCTAAAAATGTTGTAATAAGATCTCAGAGTGACAAATATCAGACAGGACCCTGTGGCTTTAGCTGTGTACCTTTACTGCAAGACTGACATTTTGCATTATAGCTTATTGTGGGTACTGTGGTGATCTTGTCCTAAGAATCGTAGTTAAGAATCTCTGTGCCTTTTCTAGTTTGCTTTGTATAGTGAGGCATATCTTAAAGGGGGTATTGTACTCAATTGGCCTAACTAATAATGAAGATAAGGGAACAATGCCCTCTAGATCTGAATCATATTCCCTTCACAATGGTGATTAAAAAGGGAATTATCCCGTGATTCAAAGACCTTGGCTACACCTTAATTTTAAAGTGAACATATTTCTTTTATCAGAATCATATTGGTGCATTATGAAATGATAAAAAAATCTTTAATCTAGGGAAAAGGGATGTTTTTCTGTCATTTTATGTGTTACAGTAAATTATGCATCTTCTATATGTACTGAGAAGCATGCCCATATTTGAGATTCTCTTGCCTATTTTTTGTAAAAGCTATTGGGCTACGAGAAAAAGGAAAGTAGAAACATCAAAGGGGTCTTGTCCAGAAAAGTTAGTGTTTTGAGACATTAGAGAGACATCCACCACATTTTATTAGATCCTTGCCATATAGGGAATTACTATGCATAAGTAGGCTATGTAATATTAGTGAGATGTTCAAGGAGGAATTATTGAAGAAAACTTGTCATATGTTTAAACAAATGGGATTTCGTGAAGAAATTATTTTAGAAGCCCTGGATAGGATTTATACAGGTGAACCATTGAATATGATACAACGCAAGAGACTAGGGAAGGTTGATGGATATGTACATGAAACAAGTTTACGCAAGGCTGTTCATTTTGTAACTACATATAATGTTCATACCTAAAAAATTGTGGATATTGTTACTTATTATTGGGATTTTCTTTTGAGAATTAAGGATTTTGTGCATATTTTACATGGAAAATCTTTCCTGTCTTTTAAGAGACCGGAGCATTAAGGACTTGAGTGTTCATAGTCATTTTTTTGCATCAGATGGGACACTTCCCATTGAGATATCTGATATGGTGATGGTGTCATGTGGTAAATGTTTTTTATGTAAATATGTAGTTAAAACTTTTAATAAAATCAATAATGTTGGTTATAAATCAAATTATTTTTACTTTTGTAATACTGAGGGCATTATTTATGCACTAAGATATAGTTGCAATCTTTTCTATATAGGGGAAATCAAAAGGGCTTTTAAAATAAGAATGCAGGAACATCTGAGGCATATATAAAAAATAAGAAAATGGAAAGCCCTTTAGTAGTTCATTTTAATTTATGCCTTGGAGGGGATTGTAGTGGTATGAAAGGTACCATTTTCGAGAAGGTAAACATTTTAAATGGTTCTGATTTAAAGAGCAAATTATTTTATAAGGAAACAGTATTTATTTTAAAGTCTACAACATTGACTCCCCCTGTTCTTAATGTAGACTGTAATTGGAAGTTATTATAACTGAAGGAATTTTAGGATTGGAGGGTGTTTTATTGCTTTATTGAATGTGTTAATTGAAATGTGTATTTAAGAATGTGTTTTTAGTTTGTTAAATGACTCTCTAAAGGCCAGTTTTCCGAGTTGCTAGAGAATCACATTTTTTCGTTTTAATAAACTTTTGGATTTACTGACTTTGTGGTCATTAAATATTTTTCCTCTTTTGGCGGTTGTACTTTACTGTTCCCAGGTAGATGTCTGGGGATGGATACTTCATCCTTTAGGACATTTACAGGCATCATCTGACGTTTATACATATACATGTAGAAACACATTGTGTGCAAAGACTGATGGGTAGTTCAGGATAAAAGGTAATAATTAATTGATCTTGACCATGACTAATGGCTTTCCGGATGTTTTACCATCTATTTTCCAGTATTCTAGACCAAAATGGTAAGTGGTGATCAGTAATATATTTAGAGGCTGACAGGGGATTAAACTGATAATCTAGAGAGAAGAAATGAGTTTGGAAGTAAATAAATCAGAAGAATAAAATGCATGGCAACACTGGAGAACTTTGCCTTGGACCTTGCAGGAAAAATGATCTAATTAAAAAAAAAAAAAAAAAAAAAAAAAAAAAAAAATTCTCTTACCCAAGTTGATTTGAGAGTAGAATTTCAATGTTAGTTGTGTCTCTCACAGAAAGAAGTACTTCCAGTTTACCAATGTGAATGAATGGTAAGCCCATTTGTGCCTATAAGAGGTCTCTTGTTTTGAGTGTGTGCAGTGCTAACCTAACTTAAAATGACATTTTTTCCTCCTCATCTACTGATCCTCCCATTTGATTCTTGTATATGTCAACATGGTCACTGAGGCTGGAGAGAGCCATTGTCCAAGTAGACATGAAGGTTATGTATTGTATTTATCATTTGGCCATCAGCCTTCTGCAGCCTGACCTTTTTCACACACTGGCTGAACTAGCATCCTAATAGATCTACAGGAGAGGGCTAATCTCACCATTGTACCTTCCCTTGTCATGCCTGTCATTGTTGCCATGTCTCCCAATCTGCCAAGGTTTACTTGGAAGATCTCTCTACCATGAATAACCAAGCCGTTTTCTGCTAAGCCATAACCCCTTGCCCTGGTGGCTGACAAGTACATCAATGTTATTGCAGGACATCCTACACCCTTATCTTCCTGCTTCCACCCACGTGATGATGATGGGTACTGTACTTGTTTGATATTAAACCAACAACAGAGATCCTGACATTAATCCTTTATTGACCATCACTGTTATGAATGATGTAAGTACTTTAACTACAACTGAGGATAATGTTAACCATGATTTACTTTCAACCTATAAACAAAAGCTGCGGGACTTTGAATAAAATATGATGGCATATAAGCACTTACAATGGCAGAGGCTATTGTTTAAGGCATATCTACAACACAAAGTTGTCCCTAGAGGTCTTCGAATTCTGAAAATGCCCTCATATAGAGACAAGTATCCCGACTTGCTCTGCAGATGGCAGCTCATTAATGTGAGCTGCTCACTCCATTACATGGAACTAATGAATGCTTATTTTCAACCATTGGAGCTGGATCTGTGATCCAAAGTAGAGTCTTGTTATAATGATCTATCTACAAGTATAGATATCAGTGAATGTGCAGCACTTTTCAATGAAAGAGTTGGCAAATTAAATGCCTTTGAAAAACGTCTTAGAGGGCAACAAGAAAAAAACTCTATAGGGATTTAGCTAATTTCGAGAAGGGGAAATGTTTTTATCTGGCCAAAAAATAAGACTGAAACCAATGAACATGTTTGGTAGCAAGCTGAAGGTCCACATACTTCAGAGCAAACCTTGCCAAGAGCATCAACGTCACAGCTGCCTGAGAGAGCCGTTAGCAACTGAGTTGTAAACTGAAGTGATACGAGCGGGCAACAGTCATATTTCAGCTACATCGACGCCAACAACAAGCAAAAAAGCCCGGTTCTTTAGACAGAGAAGAGTGAGGGTAGATGAGACGCAAATACACGCATTGGACCCTGTAGATTTTCCTTTATTGATGAACCAGCCACTTCCAATGCCAAAACCGCGGAAATGGATGCAGAGTTCAACTGAAAAACACAGTGGTGAGACAGTGATCAAATGCCCATTCACCAGGAGCCAAATCAACAAGTAAATCTTGTATTTAATTTATCTAACTATATTTTAAGTGAATCTGAACGGTCAGTTTTAAGTAAGTGCCTGACTTTTTTGTGCCCTCAAAGACCATAGACATTTCTAAGACACTTACTGAGGTCAAATATTTTATAAGAAATTTGTGCCTGAAAACATGTTTTTCTAGTGCTGATACAGATGTAGTCAATGATTTAAAATGAAGCAATGTTTACATTCCACAAAGTAGTGGTGCTTTGCAAATATTTGAGAAGGTAGTGGAGCATGATTTGTACATTCTATATGAGAATAACAAGGTAGATTAATTCTATAACCCGACTAGATAAGAAAATGAAGCTGTACGTTCGTTAGTAAACAATCCAGATTTAGTGATTAAAGGTGCAGTCAAAGGTGGGGTCGTAGCTGTAATGAATAAAGAATTTTATTTTGGAAAGATGCAATCTATGTTACAGGGAGGAGAATATGAAATGACTACAAGGAATGAGATTTATCATTTCTGTTTAAATTTAAATAACTTATGTGATATGCATGACAGTGGGTCAGTAAGTGATATATTTTTTTAATTATCTGTATTTTGAAAATTCTAAATTACCTATGATTTATGGTATACCGAAGTTACACAAAAGTGTCAGTGACCCACCAATGAGACCTATAGTCTCAGCTAGGGGGTGGGTCTCTGAACCACTGTATAATTATTTGGAAAAACAACTAAAACCAATTTTGGAAAAAGCTACTACTATTCTGAAAGATACTAACACCTTCCTTAAACATCTTCATGAATGGTCATCAGGTAAATTGCCTAAAGGGGCTTATTTTATAATGCTGGATGTAGATTCATTGTTTACTGCTATACCCCATGATAATGGATTGAATAGTGTGAAACTGTTTTTAGAAACTTTTTCTAATTATAGTACAGAAAAAAATCAAGCTGATATGTGATTTTTTGATGTTAATATTAACTAACATTTTTTTTTATTTTTGACTGAAGTTATATCGCCAAGTGAAAGGAGTAGCGATGGGTACTCCCGTCGCAAATACATATGCTAAAATTGTGATGTACACGTGGGAAGAGAGATATGTGCTATCTGTACTTAATAGCTTTAGACAACATATTAGATTTTATAAGCGTTTTGTAGATGGCCTTTTTATAATTTGGGAAGGTAGTCAAGAGAATTTTTGTAATTTCTATACATATATAAATATTAGCACCTCAGTTCTGAAATTTAAGTATAAAGTTTTAAGTCATCAGATTGCATTTTTAGATTATTTATTGTACAAACATAAGACAGGAGAAATATAGGCAGAGATGTATAAAAAGATGTTAAGCGTAACAACTATTTACATTGCAACAGTATGCACCCCCCATTTGTGTTTAACAACATTGTGAGAAACCAGATGCAACGCATGGCAAAATGAAATACTACTGAAGATCGATTAGATTATCCGTTAGATCATGTGGGTACAGATTTTGTAGATAGAGGGTACACTAAAAGAGATGTATACAGTCCACAAAGAGAAGTTAAGCAGTCAACCTTAAAAGGAGAGGTGCAGCCCTATTTTAGAGAGAGAGACACCAGTCTGATACAAGTGCACAATTTAAAACAAGACAAGATGTTTGTTAACATATAATAGGAACACTGAAGCACTTAAAAACATAATTCATAAGCATTGGACAATTTTACGAGATGTTCAAGGACTAGGTGATATAGTTGAAAACCTCCCTTTGTTTGGTTATAAACACAATAACACGTTGAAACAAACATTATGTTAAAAGAACAACTTATGTGAAAAGATTTTTTTTTAATGGCATAGGAAATAAGCATGGTACTTACAGATGTAATAATTGTGTTTATTGTAAGCATCTATATATAGATAAATCAATAAAAAAAATCCAGTAAAAGGAAAACATTTTATTTTACATGCTTATGGGAATTGCAATACAAGCAACTTAGTTTATATGACCAACTGCGTATTGTGTGAGTGTTATTATGTAGGAATGACTAACAGAAAATTCAAGGAACATATAGCTGGTCGTCTTAGTGAAATTAAACACAAAGTCACCACTAACGCACTAAGCATATATTAGAAAAGGGTGAGGAACATAGTTTTTAATTTATGATTATAAAAGTTATTTATAAGCCCTTGGGAGGGGATATGAAACTTTTAACAGAAAATGAAGAGATGAAGTGGATATTACATATGAGAGCCCACACATGCCCCGACTCAATGATTATTTTACTTTAAAACCCTACTTGAAAGTGTTGTATCAGAAAGCTTAAATGACTGTCATGTGACTTTAAGTATTTAAGTTGTGTGTTTTATTTGATTTGTATTCGCCTGAGGAAGCCTTGATGGTGAAAGTTTTGACTTTGTGTCAGAAATTTTAACTTGTGATTTTAATAAAAGTCTGAGCGTTTCCAGTGCCTCTTTTCCTGAACTTAGTTTACATACAGAAAGGAAAAGAAAGGATACAGAAGTGGAGGAAGCACAGTACAAGGAGACTAGCAAAAAGACAAAGTTGGTGATGGCAGTAAAGTCCAACACTGAAAGAGAATTAGCAGAAGGGATTGTAAAGGTAAGCCGGGGAGGGTTACAGCTGACTAGGCCAAGCAATGATGAGCTGAAGATCACGGACGACTGAAAGAAATAGATACAGTGTGTGCCCCTTGCTTCAGTCTTCACAAAGTAAAGCAAGGTGAGGGCAAATGGAGAGGCCAGAAGAGAGGCACCAGGACAGACTCAGAGGAAGTTGAGGGAACTGGATGCTTTGATGTACAGAAAGCACAAATACCAGACAGGTTGCCGCCCTGATACCTCAGAAATTTGGTCACTGCACTGGTAGACACCCCCCCACACACACACACACACACACATACACACATATTCAACAGATCCATTTTTCTGACACTTTTGCAATAGTTAGTGAAGACCGCATATATGGTACTCTTGAACAGAGGCTTACTATGCAGGCAAGCACATGGAGAGGATCTAAAGGAAAGGCTAGTAACTTTTCAGGAAGACAATAGCCAGGATGGCAGTCAGCATTGTCTCGTATCCAGAAAAGCTGTCACTAAAAGCTGATCCATTTTCATTTACAGGTGTCCTTAACAGGGGTGTACCAAAAGATTTAGTCTACCAGGGTTTTTGTAAGACCATTGACTTCGTCCCACAAAGAAGGCATTTAGGAGAACTAAAGGGACAGAGGTAGAACAAGACTGTGGAACTGGATAGCTGCTTGGTTGAGTAGTAGAACACCAAAGACTGTGATAAGAGACAAAACCATCAGGAATTAGGAAAGTGAATAGTGCAGACCCACACAGGCATTTTGACATAAATCCACTATATTTCAAACAAATATGTGGAAAAGAAGACATGGTTCCTCTCTCTGGTGATATAAAGATAGGTATAGCAGTGGAGGCTGTAGGAAAGTGTCTGTCAAAGGATTTGGAAAGGCTGAACAAGTAGTCAGAAAGGCAACAGCTGAGATTGTGTAAATAAATGTGAAGTACTGCATTTAGGGCACAAAAATCAGCTGAGGGAGTGGAACCAATGGGAAAAGAGCAGCTAAAGGATCTGTGGCTGTTGATTGTGCCTGAAATGACCCATGTGGTTTAGAGAGAGAGGGCATTGGCAGCAGCAAATGGAATGCTGGGGTGCATCTCCAGGGGTATAGATTCAAAATGCAAAAAGATATCTTTCCAGTCAACAAGACCTTCATCAGTTTACACCTTGAACACTAATGCATTTCCTGGAGCCATATAAGGAAAGGGATATCATACTGCTAGAATGACTCTAAAGGAAAGCTACAAAATCTATCTATGGGATATAACCAGAAGTACAGGACCTAGATCTCTTCTCCGTTTGGACCACAGAAGATGTGGGAAATGAGTTTGGTGCAGACAATTTTGTTTTTCTTTAATATGCATTTGTTTGCTGGGATAATCCAAATGAGTAACAAAGTAATCCCTTTTCAGTGGAGGCCTTGGGAGAAAATCTTCAATACAAAAGACATTACTAATATGAAAATTCAGGTGATAAGCTTGATGCTATGACATACAAAATATAGGTAGTAGTAGTACAAGAAATGTACAACAGATTATAAAAGGTATATAAAACACAGGTAATATTTTTAAGATACAACATGTATAAACGAAACTCTTTCTAGGATGTGTGTGGAATTATACATCATTTAGAGCAATTTTATGTACAAGAATTGCTGTTGTAAGATGGAATAATTAGTGAAAATCATGTGAAAAGTGTAAATGTAGAAAGTGTGATAGAAAAGATAGTTTTGAATACATGGAAGGAGATGTATCAAAAGATTTACAAGGACAGAGAACAAGTGAAGAAATAAGAGTAAAGTGTGTTATAAGGAATGTGGTGTGGAGTAACAAGTGGGTTGGGTGCAGCATGGAGGAAGATAAGATTAATAGGTATGTGGAGTCAGGTGGAGAGGAAAGAGTGTGCGAGATGGTAATAGGGCAGAGGAAGAGATATGGAGGAGGAAGATTATGTACAGTTATGTAGTATGAAGAAAGACAGGGGACTTGCAGGATAGTAGTGGGAATCGGTGGCAGATAATGTAGAGATTGATAAGATGAGGTTGTAAATTTGTTGTGTGTGTATGTCAGTCTAGGGCTAAGGATCAGGTGCAGATCCATGTGTCTTTGAAAGGTATCTTGAGCTGAATTTTAAAGCACCACAGGTTTTCAGTCTGTCTGATAGTTGGTGGCTGTAAGTTCCATAGTTTTGCTACATGGCTGCAATGTATGGCGTTTCCAGCTGTATTGTGAGATTTGGGAACAAATCTAAGATATTTGTCTTTGGAGTGAATTTGACCATTTGGGTAGTATCAGTGGTAAGCCTTTGCTAGTAAGGGGCATTTGGCAGACTGATAAATGATTTTATGAGCTGTTAGTTGGGAGAGATGTAGTTGATGGGAAAGTTCTTGGTGGTCAGGGTGACGAGATCATGTCGGTCAGCGTGACGAGATCATGTCGGTCAGCGTGACGAGATCATGTCGGTCTGCATGACGAGATCATGTCGGTCAGCATGACGAGATCATGTCGGTCAGCATGACGAGATCATGTCGGTCAGGGTGACGAGATCATGTCGGTCAGGGTGACAAGAGTGTGTCAGAATGTAAAAGCATCATCCTGAATAGGAAGGACAGAGGGGAAGGGGGCATGAATAGTAGATCACAAGAACTAACTGCTACGTGGATCCCTGAAACTCCTTGTATGGAGAGGTTTGTAGACCCATGGAATGGATTACCAGAATGGGTGGTGGAGAGAGAATCCACAGAGGCATTCAAGAAGGAATGGGGCAAGGGCAAATGGAGTCATGGAGTGCAGGTAGGAATTTACATGCACTTAAAAGGGAAGAGTGCATGGGCATGTGCATTGTCCTTTTCTGCTATCAAGTAAATGGGTTCTATATTAAAAGACCGAAGAGGTGTTATAGCGAACACCTCTTGGTTGACATGTAATGACCGAACGCACTAAAGCACGAATGCTCAAAACAGCAGTTTCTTTCCCTGGGAAAGAAACCACCAGCACAAACACACACACACACACACACACTTGAAAACATAACGTGGGGGGTTTCACCCCCCACACCCCCAATGTGGGGGGCTGTGCCCCCCACACCCCCCCTAACTAAATATATTAACTCCGAGATCGCAAACAGTGAGGCAAGGGGTGAGGACAGGGGGATGGCAAAGAGATTTCTTTCCCAGGAAAAGAAATCGCTGTTTTGAGCATTCGCGCTTTAGTGTGTTCGATCATTACGGGTCGACCAATTGGTGTTCGTGGAAACACCTCTTCAGTCTTTTATTATAGACACGTTAATGTAATGTAACATGAATTTCATAAGTAATATTTGTTTGAGGGTTGGTATAGTAAAATACCAGTGTAGCATTTAATGAAAGCATAATTTGAGTTACTGCAGTGATTGATATGAAGAGAACTAGTGTTTGAAAATGAATTCCCATCAAGAAATATGGTAAACCGCTCATCAGATCCTGTGTATTGTACTCTTTCCCAGTATGTGGCCTTGTGTAGGAAGGTGTTGCTGTATTTTCTTACAGCATGGTGCTATGTGGAAGAAATTCATAGTGTGGTGATGCTGGCTGTCTTAAGGTTATTGTGCCTAAGTGCTGTCAGTGTGCTCCTGGAAGAAAGATCAAAGAGAAAACATGCAAGGGTTAACAGAAAAGCAACTGAAAGATGAGAAAGATGGCTTGTACAAACATGTGTCTAAGTGGTTTATCTGAGACGGAATATCTCTTTACCAAATTACTGGAAAAAACTGCATCATATCTGTAATACATCAGCTGTTTTAGAGACTTGTGGATGGGCACTGCAGTAAGAAATATGTTAGTATATTCATACAGACTGACCAGTAATTTGGCAGCTGTTTTTATAGTAGCTGCATTTATGCGTGACTGCAAAGTTCCAGAATAAGATTGCTCTAGAAGTAGCATTTGCTTTTACTGAATCTGTACTTTTTGAAGTCTTTTTCCAAGAAGATAAGTCATTTTATTCTTGTACTGGAATAGAAATGGAGTAACTTAATGTGCAATAGCTATAAATGCATACTGTTAGCACGTTGATGAATAAAGGCATTATCTCAGTATGCAAGGTACTTCACATAGAGTAGGTTGTATTCACAAAAGAAAAAAAAAATCAATAGAAGCATATAAAATTGCATAATTACAGCTGCATATGTAAAGAGCATTTGTAACTGAACAGTGCAGAGTTAGGAAATCACACAAAAAGTGTCAGAACTGAAAAGGCTTAAGCATGCATTTTCTATGCATTCCTTATAAATAACACAGTAAACATAAGAGTTAATTACCTACATCAGGCAGATGTGAAATGGTTATATTTCTGTGACAAATGGAACTCACAATGCCTAATGCTGGTTCCACACCTCAGTCAATCATTTTGCTGTACTATGGAGATTCTGGCAAGTTCTTGGATTCTGAAGAAATGGTCTTGCTGATTTTTTTCTTCAGAATGTGATTATTGCTTATAGGTCAAGATAGCTCCTTTAATTGTATTGTCTAAGTCTTTTGTGGATTATTCTGGGTATAGGTGTGTGTGGTTATTAAATGGTTAGTATTCTTAAACAAGACAAGCAAACCATAAACTGAAATAATATTGCATTACCATCACGCAGATGGACTGCAGGTCATGAATAAGTGCAAAAGATAAGTACAGTGCATATTTTCAACTGAAACATTTCTAAGGTGGAGCAATGCATTTGAAGAAGTATGGAAAACTGTATCATTCATTATATTCCGGGCTGATAGATACTATACTAATATAATTATTCACAGCCAACAAAAAGCTGCAAAAACACAGTTCCTAACAGTTTTTTCAGATATTCCTACAAAATAGACCATCTGGCATTGACCATTGCATCTTGATTTCTGATTTCCCTTGTCCAGTACAAATGCTCTGGTCCAGAGGAATAACTTTTGGTATAACCAGAACCATTTTCTACAACTTCAGAAGAGGTAGAAGATGACTGTTTACTGGCCATTGCATCACATGCATGTGTGTGGGTGTGTGCACTCCTATCTGACTTGTCTGCCCATGCTCATTTGTGGAGGCTGTGCGTGGGTGTGTGCGAGAGAGAAGAGAGCATGCATGTGCATGTATGTCCATCTGTATCTCCATATGCTCATTTGTGGTGTCAGTATGCATTTCTCTCTACTCTCTCTGGACATACTAATTTGTGATGAGTATGTGTATGTCTGCACTTGCACACACATGTGTGTGTATGTGTATATATATATATATATATATATATACATATATATATATATATATATATATATGTGTGTGTGTGTTTGTGCATAGTATGTAGATATGAACTTGTGTTTTCATTCTCCTACTACTTATCCAGGCCATTTACTACATGACCCTTTTGTTCTGTGCCAAGTGAATTGTATTCTGATATGTGAGTGCATTGCATCTGACATTAAATTTTCTAAGGTGGCTGTGTATGTTTATGTACTGAAAAAAATTCTTAGTATCACTGGTGCTGGAAGAATAGTTTGTTGTCTCAGCTCCTTGATCCTAAGTCTTGTTTTTCTGCTGTGAGTTTGTAGTTGCATGTTGTGTCATTTTACATTGTCCAGGTTCCGAAGCAGTGCGGTGGATACTAGCTCTAATTAAAGAGAAGAGCAGCCATACCTGTGTTATCTTGCCCATTCCAACTGTTTGATTTTGCAATTCAGACAGTTCCACTATTTGTGTACTGCTGTGGTTCCTATACTTGCCTAGACCCATACCCCTGTATTTCCCCTAGTAGACTGTTAAATGATGGTCTGCAGACAGACTACTGTGGTGCTAGTATTTCAAAGCTATGAGCATGCAAATCCACTGGGCAAGATTATACTTCATCCATGCAGTCACCATTGTGCGTGCAATTATTTGTATTTGCAACATTTGTTTGACTGTGTGGTATATTGTGAGGTCAGCATTTGCTCCTCCTACATATACAAGTTAACAGTTTACATCTCACATTATGAGCTTACTTGAGAGCATCTGAGTATGCTATCACAGCGCCTTTCCTATTTGTTTGTACAGTCTGTTAGTGCATATGGGAGATTATCCTAAGGCAGTGCATTGCTATGGAGCTACTATTTCGCTCCCTTTAAATGTTTTGCTGCACCTACAAATGTGTCTTTGGTATTATGTATGTGTGGTATTACTCTGGCTGCTGCTTCAGTGGCCATATTGTATGGGTTTTGATAATAGGTGGTACTGCATGTAAGGGGGGCCACCCGAACATCCCTCCAGCAGATATAAGGAAAGCCTGCAGCAGTACTTATTTCCAATGTGCTTTATTAAACTTATCTGAAGCCTGATATTTCCAGCCATTACTTACATTGTATGACTTTAAGAATGTGGGCATGACTATTTTTGCAAAAAAGAGGGGCCTAATAGGACAACAACAGTATATTTCAGCACCATATTAACACTTTGCACAAATCATTCTAGGATATGAAGCTTTATTCCTTTTTCAGGTGCACAAAACGCATGAAGACAGTGAGGTAAAATCTATTCTACTATCAATAATGCAGGGATAAATTGTGGATTTATATCTCTACTGCTAGGATGGAGTTTTTTCTTGAAGCAGAAACTCCTTGATTAGACTTGTCACAGCATTTTTCAGGAGGCTGAGGAACATGATAATGCAAATTTTGAATGCATTCTCCTGAGTCTTTTATGAAAAGGACAAACATTCCAGTTTTCCATTCCAGAAGTGATGTCCATGCCCTCCACCCAACATTGAAAATGATACGTTAAGCATGAGACACCTGCAGTAACCAGTGTGGTCAGCATTGCCAACCAGATATCCACTCCTCTACCTTGTCACCAGGAAAGTGACCCCATAATGACTTAAACTGCACCAACAAATCTTATGACAACAGTTACTCTGGACACTGTATACTCAAAGGATGGCATAATCCCAGGATAGAAATTTCTCAGTCTGACACCTCATCACAGTGTTCCTAGTTGATGTAAGACTTTCTCTCACCTTGCTGAGAACAGGCTGGGTAATGTTCCCCACCCCCATTTCCTAAGGCTCCTAATAGTTTTCCAGAATTATTCTGAGCCAGTGTAAAAGATTTTTTATTCACGGTCTTGACAGCTGATGTACCCAGAACTTCATGACAGGAACCTATGTAGCTAAGCTAGTACTACCTGCTGATGACATTTAAATGCCTCCCTCCACACATAGAAGGAGCTACTCTTTTACCTTAATGGCTTCCTTCATTGCTGCTATTGGTCAGCAGGGCATAGGGTTAGCACAATGACATGAATTTAGAGTCGCAGCTGGCTCAACTACTGTACAGTGCTGGTCCCTGAAGTAGCACCCCACCCTTTCAGCTCTTTACTGTAGAAAGCTGGTAGACACCTTTTTACAAATTGGCTTTCCGCAGCAGCCAAGTCCATTCTCCCCCAGCTTTTCATGTAAAGGAAAAAAAAATACAAGGACTTTGGCTTTTACTGTAGAAAGCCAGTTACAGCTCTTGTGCCATTTGACTTCCTGCAGATACAACTCCCTCTGCTCTTCATTTTCAAGAACAGAAACAAAAGAAGCATGAACTGAAATGTCTTTCTGTACTGCCTGTTTGGTACTGAAAGTGAAAGGAAATACAAAAGAATGCAACCAGAAGCTTTTGATCATGATCTAACACTCTGCACCTGTGGCAGCTGCCTCCTTTGCTCTACCCTTGCTAGGCTACTGCAAGAACTGGTCATCAATTCCTAGCCACTACTACTACTTCTAAGAGCTTGAGCAAGGTCCATTGTGACAATTTATCCTGAGCATCTCCCCATCATATGAGACAGTCTTTAGATGTTAAAGTTGAACAAGTTCCTGACAGAAATGCCTGGTAGGCATTTCCAGGACATCTTCACTGTTTGAGCTTTGTGTCTGTGCAGCCTCCTTCCATGGTCTCTGCCCCAACTCGCTGAAAAATGGTAATCAGTTAACAGCAGGTCACCTATTCTAAGCTAAAGATCCATAACATATTGCTTTTGGTATGTTATGGCTACAAAGTCAGTCCTTGGCCTTTGGTCTTAGTTGATCTGCCACCAGTTATACAAGCAGTGTTATGTTTAACCATGGTGTTTTTAATGGCCAGTTCATGAATAACATAAGTTTCCTAATAGTTTAATATTTGAATTGAGATCAAGCAAACCACTGTTACAAATTGTACCACAACAGATGTTTCTGCCATTAGCCACTTAAATGTTGAGTAGTAGGAAGAGCAGACTGTGCTCTATCAAGAACCTCACGGATGGTATTAAAGAAAGCCAAGTACTCCAAATAGCTGTTAAATGCAGATGCAAACACAACAACCAGCATTTTCCTTTCTGTGGCAAATGGTTACACATTTATTCATTTGTGTTTAACTGGTTTGTACCATTAATCTAAATGGATGATTTTCAGGTCCAGTCTGAGGAAAAAGAAATAAAAAAAAATCATTTTTTTCACAGGTAAGAGGAAATAACAAAAATGATAACAGCAAAACATTTCATCTGTATGAGAACTAAATGAATCAAACAAGTCTTATAGAAGTCCTGTTGGAGATGCATTTTGTACCTCATGACAGTGTAGTATATACACCAGATTCCTGTGAACAATATTTAGAAACATTACCATAAAGAACCAAAAAGGAAAGATTATGTTTAGTTTTTTTTTTTTTTTTTTTTTTTTTTTAGTGGAATAAAAAAAATGCATTATTAGAATCAAATTAATGTATTGGGAATATTTAGGAGAAAAATGGTTGAAGATATACTGAGGATGGTCAAAGGAGAAAGAGAATTTATACAGCAGGATGTGCGTTTCTATTTAAAAATGTATGAAGAGAAGGATGTGAGGGCTGTTCGGTTCTGATAGATTAATGTCATTGACATTAAAAATGGCAGATTAGCACATACGGTTAGTGACCATCGTGACTAGCTATCCATATTCATTAAGTAATATTTTTATTCTGCTTCCTTGAAGAGATGCTTGCTTAATTCAAGAACAAATTTCAGGTAAGAATTGATGCATGTAAGAAAGGATTCTATATTTTAACAGTTAGGTCTTGAAGGAAACGCCACCAAATTTAAGGTCAATTTTGGCATTTGGAGATCCAGGATTGCTTGTTATAGAACTCTCAGGCTACATGAGATTGTTCTCTGCAGCATTCTTACTGCAAGGTAGGGAAATGCATCAGGATTAATGAGTTTAAAGATTGTAGACTGAGGCATCCATCTCATCTACAAATATACGCACCTAATCAATGGCTACTAAGTATCACACCACCCCAAGGCTTCTTCAGAGGAGAGTAACTATCCCTGATGGAGAAGTCTGGCAATGTTGTGCATAAAGATAAGACCAAGTATGTCTAGCTGATACATTCTAATTTTCCACATAAACTCTGGTTCATTCTTTAGCAGTGAGGTGACATTCTGGGCCCCAAGAGTCAGGTGCCATTGCAAGGGTCTTGCCCATCCATATCTATTCCAGTCTACCAGTCACTTAACTGATATTGCAGCTGACACCCTACCCTTTGCCTTTGTTTTGAGCTAAACGTAATCAGGCTATATGAACAACTCAGAAACTAAGTACTTGTATATGAATCCTATCTTTCATTCTCCTTAGGTCTGGCAACAGGAGTGGGTCCCTTTTTAAAGAAAAATTCTCTGTTTCTCTAAATAAACCAATACCGGGGACAGACTTTTTCTTCACTTAACATTTTAGATTAATTTGCCAAGGGTGGTCCTACCAGTAGCACAAACCTTCAGACAGTATAGCTGCAATTGTCATAGGTATGTAAACCACTCCACATCAAGGCTATGATTCCAGGATGAGTTAACATGAGGCATTCCTGCTCAAAGAAGTGGCTTTCTTTTCGCTGACATACACTTCCTAACAGTTGCAGAAATTTAGTTTGTATGCACTTCTTCCTGAGATGGGTATTACTGCAGAAAGGTCATTTATTACTGCTTCAAATGCCACAAGTGTCGCTAGAAAATTGTCACAGTAGCTTCTATAAACAATCCATTTGAAATAATTACATGGCCCCTTGCTGGGTTAGCAAGTGTGTTCCTTCATGAATTAATGGACTGAATCTAATCTTAACCATTCCTAATGTATTACCTGTCCCACAAGTTAATGCAGCTGTTTTCGCATGGCTGCCCACTGAACCAAGATGAGCAAGTCTGAATTAAAAAAAAAAATTGAAGAGAACAAAAAATGTGGGTGAAAATATTTATGGTTAGATCATCAGATCCAAGATTTAATTTGTTGTCCAGCACTTATGACCAGATGAGAAATATCATTGTAACAAATTACTTTTTTTTGGGCCTACAGATACAGGCCTACATGACCATCCCTGTGTATGTTATGCCATGAATGTTACTGTCCTGATTCTAAAGTATTGAACAAACACAAGCATGACAGTGACAAAGCTTCACTTTAGTGGACAAAGCCTTTAACCTAATCAACAAACTTTAATAGGTAATCATTAAATCTGTTTTTAAGGGACTTGCAAGTCACGACTTCCATGGTCACTAGTTTGCCAGTGAGAGCATGTCACTTTAATGGTAATATTTAAACTGAAGTCCAGAAGTGCAATGCAAGCGACTCCTTTTAACATTTTGTTGAAGCATTTCAATAGCCCTTCTTGCATCAAAAATTAACATGTATTATTTAGAAGTAATTGTGTTTTTTCTGTCTTTCCTAAGGCTGAGTAACTGCAGCATTAGTATGCATAATTAAGTGGTACAATGGTTGAACATGGGGTTGCCGAGGTGCATATCTCTCTCAAAAATGCCTATTTGTTTATTTTTATTCAATTGCTTTTGCAAGGGCATGTTTGTGTTTCAGGGTATTTAAAGTGCCGCTGGGTGATTTGCAGTTATAGTGGACTTGTTTCTTCATTACTGCTGTATTTAATGGTTGAGAATTAATTTTCTTGGCATTTGTTGGCAGAGTAGTTTGCTTGGGAATAATTAAGATGTGTGTTTTGGAGGAGCAACATCAACACTTTCCTAAACTATAAAAAAGTAATGAAAGACCATATTAGCTAGATTTTCATAGTGGTACCTTTTAATTAGTGCGATTAAATAAAACACAATTAAAAGTTCAAAATTTAACTCTGAAAATCTCAAATTACGTAACAAGTTACAGTAAGTTCAGGAACGCTGTACTCCAACATAGCAAGTGCATCAGCAAGAAGAGGACCTGTTTATTACCTTGAAATCTGGAATGGGGTGTGGGCAAAATCATTAGACTGCAAGCGTCACTTCTACACCTCGATGGCCTGGGAGAGTCTATTGTTAAAGTACTGTTGGCATATTCCCCAAAATAGCCTTAAGTGAATTGCAGAAATGTGTTGTATAGTGTAGTTTGATTTTTGTTTGTGGTTATTAGCTGTTGTATACAGGGGCATCAGGAACTGAATGCAGGTTCAGCTTGTATACATTACAGTGCATCAAAGTGATGCTGCACTAAATGGTACCTTTGTAGACTGACAGAAAGATAACTCCCCTCTGCATGCCTTTCATGGTCTCCTCACCAAAATGTGTGGTAAAATGAGCGATTTGTCAAAATGTGTGACAAAACTAAACTGAAACTGGAAATGCAAAACGGTGTATAATCAAGCACACTGGGGTTTATAAGGTCTGTGAACTGCAGATGAATTTAAATTGTTATGCACATGAATTTTAAAACACCAAAGAACAGAACATATTGATGCGACTCCCTGACCCTATGTAGAAAATGGGAAAAGAGGGATGATGCTGATATGTGGTACGTGCATGTGAGTACGTTTTGCTAGTAGCTGTTAATATAAAATAGTGTGGTGCTACTTTTTTACATAACTTATTCTCTGACTTGACACTGTGATGTCACACAAGGAATTACCATACAAAGATCCAGGTTCCCCGAGTAGGTAGTGTATAAAAAAAAGGCTTTTTCGTGTTTTTGCTTAGTGTCTTTTGCTTGGTTGACTCCATTTCTTCTGCTTTTGCCATTGCTGGCTTACAGCCCAGTAGATTTTTACTGCAAGCTTCTCCTCTTTGACCTGCTTGTCTTAGATTATGAGAAATGCATTATTCTGCCTGCTATTAGTCCACAGTGTTTTTGAATGTCTTCCAAGTCCCTAGGACATTTTCCCTAAAATAGTTCTGTCTTAACTATTCCTTGTCCTCCATTCACAGAATGCCCACACTGCAGTGGCACGATACCCTAAGCCAGCTGCCACATCACTGAACCGTATCTTTATATGCAGCACTTTAAGCTTTCACTCTGCTAACAGATCCTAGCCACCATATCATTCTATTTTAGTATGGTAGGCACATGTAAGAGAGAGAATTCGTAAGCAGCAGCAAGGAAATTTTTAAGTTTTACTCTTATAAACTGCTTTTTTTTTCATTTTGCATTACTGGATATTATAGATTTTTACTTGTTTCTGTGCCGACTACTACCAAGTTCAATTTTAGTTGCATAGGTTACAGACATATTTGGAAGAAAAGCAAAATAAAGTCAAGGTTGATTCATTGGCTGGTAATTTGACGGATGTGCTTTGCAGTGTTCTGCAAGTTGAGTGCATTACTGAAGATGATATTCTGTGACATAAAATACTTCAGACATAAAGCTTGAAGTAGATTTTTAACTGCACACTGAGCAGTTGTATCTGTTAAAACAGTATGAAATAGTCGTATACAAAAGAAAGTCTTGACCTTACTTTGTATGCCCAATCATCCTTGGGAGTCTGTCTCAGAAGTAGTTAAATGTGTATGTTCTTTCATTATGAATGACCTATGTAGAAACAGAATTCCATGGAGCTACCATTCCTTTAGTAAAGAAAAACATCTCCATATTCATATCTGCATTTAGTGCTCCTCAGTTTTATAGCATTTCATTCCTCCTAGGAAATGCACTGTTCAAAGCAATCCTTGTTAATTTTCGAATTAGTATCTAATGCATTCATAACATGTTTTATTATACAGCCTTTAGACTGTTTATCCTTTATTTCTCCTGCTGATATCAGCCATATCTGGGCTTTCCATATATCAATATTTCCTATCCTTTAAGGCTTTCAGAAGTGAACAAAGACTCCAAGCACAACTTAACCAGTGCCTTTTGAAATGGAAAAGTAATATCTGCTTCCCTGACATGTGTTCTCCATGCAAGCAACCTATACATGTGTTAGCATAAGTTGCAGCCTTTCCATATGTGTGAACTATTTATAATCACTATAATTTATCACCCCAATTAGTGATGGTAATTTCAGAAATAGGTTGAGTTTTGCTTTTAAATTATAAAAATGTTCCTTATTTAGCTGAGGTATGAAGCCTATCACATTAGTCTTAAACAAAAATAGTATCTGACATAAAATTTTCAGACTGATGGAGGGTAGCCATATCTGATAGTATTTTCCACTTTTTGGAGTCTGCAAAGTGATGGGTATTTATAAATGGTAATGTAGGAGGCTTGGGGAATGCACAGCATCCTAAGTTACATTGAAGAATATATTCCTCAGCTAAAAGCATTCTACCACTCATTCATGAAATGAAAGGAGTTAAATCAGCCATTCTAAACAGTGCAGTTTCCTTGTCTATCGCTACTGTAAAAAAAAAAAAAAAAGACATAGGTGTTGTGCAATGCACAAGAACTTTTACAAACAATTTACTTTTGTTGAATTTAATTCCTATTATAAATAGAACCGCAAGTCTTACTGAATCATATAATCATATCTGCACATTGTTTATGCTATGAAATAGGTTGTCTTAAATGTAAATTAATTATGTATGTGTAACACAAACTGAATTCTCCTAAGTTATGTATTTCTGCTTTTTGATGTAAAAAATGTAAAGAGAATTTTCATCATCAATATGAAATTACTATTGTAAGTTCCAAGTACTCTTTCTCAGAGCTATAATAAGACAATTTGGTGGTTAGGGTGATAGGTCCATTATTTCACTACATTATCAATTGTAAAGGAACTTTGGGAGCACATGTTTTCACTATAGTTTATTGGAAAAACCACCTTAAATATTCAATTGAAATATGCCCCCCACCACTTGCAAAAGGATGAATACTGATCAGATTCCTTTCCTCATCCATTCAGTGTCCCATCTGGAAAAACTATTCTCCTCCTTTCAAAAACTGCCTCACAGTGATACTTCTAATCCTGATACGGTCTCCTGACCTACCACTTTATACAAGGACTTGAGGATTCCATGCTTGTCCCTGGTAGTGGGCCATGACTGAGATGTTGGAGGAGGAATTTTCTCTATCATATATTCTAGGGTATAAATTAATCAAAAATACTAGCATCTAGGAGATGGAATACTTCAAACAGAATTCTGTGTTAGAGGGTAGCCTTTGAGCTTATCAGTGGGAGTGGTAAGCACTAGGTAGCCTATCTACCACAAGAGGAGTGGTCTCTAGCTCTGAAATTTTTCTTATTGGCCATTTGGGCAGCTGTTCTATCCCTTTTAACTTTATGCTTTAAAAAAACTGTGGTTTGCGCAACGCTGAGCTTGGGTAAACTATTACTGGTGCCAGAAAGTCTGCTCTTCAATTTTTTCCTTAGCTCTTACTAGATGTTCATCGTGTTTCACTGTTGCAGTCATGACTGTGGGGTTCTCCCCTGCCGGCTGGCAGCCCTCGGTCAGCCAGAATCCCAAAGTCTGGGTCCGGCATTGGCTGTTCAACCATGCTCCCTGACGTCAGAGCGCCAGGAGTATAAAGCTGACAGCCGACGCCATCTTCTCCAGTCTTTCTTGCCGTGCGGTGATAGCAGTTCGCAAGTGCCGGTCGGCTGACTCCTGACGATTTTACCTGATAAATTTCAGTCCGAAGATTTTCTTCTCCATTCAAAGCTAAGTACCCCATTGGGGAAACTTTTTTCTTGCC
Source organism: Protopterus annectens (assembly GCF_019279795.1). NCBI lineage: Eukaryota > Metazoa > Chordata > Ceratodontiformes > Protopteridae > Protopterus > Protopterus annectens. Next base: position 606,114,938 of record NC_056743.1, read on the forward strand.
CCACTCCGATGTCAGAAAAAGTTAATTGCATTTCATGTGGGAAGCAAATACCTCATAAGGATTTTCATTCTTACTGTATTTCTTGCTTAGGCCCTGACCACGACGTAGCTAGTTGTCGGTTTTGTGCTAGATTTAATCAACGTACAATTAAGCGAAGGTACGATTTTGCTTTTCATTACTTTGGTAGGCGCTTTAACTACAAAAACTATAAAAACCAGCCTTACAGAGGAGGCGTGTTTTTTATTAATGTTTGATTGGTTGTTTTAATGGTGTGTCACTGATTGTGGTATATTTAAAAAAGAGGTTTGACTGTTTTTAATTTGTCTGAATAAGGGTTTTATCCAGAAAACGCTTACCTCTGGATCTTATTGTGTTTTATTAAACGGAGATTATACAGCAGTGTCCTGCCTTTCTTTTGTTTGCTGAACTACAAAATGTCGCCAGATATGGTTCCGACTACCGGAGTTCACAAACGACACAAGGATAAAGACAGGCCTCCAAGGTCCAAATCTGATGATAGTGCACAAGCGGAGCCAGCTTCAGGTTCGGCCGTCGTCAGTGAGGCGCTTTTGCAGCCCCTGTCGGCCATTTCAGAACCGATGGCCGAAATGGACTCTCATGAGGAGCCAACCAGGCCTTTAAATATTTCTATTGCAGGACCTTCGGACAATGCTCCTTCGGATGGGTCTGGAGCCGCTGTGCAGGTACCGGCTTCCGAAGGGGTTTTCAGGCCTACTCAGCTCCTAATAAAGACAAAGCCAAAGGCAAAGGCAAAAACTCCTAAATCAAAGACTGCAACTCAGGCCTCTTCTGAACCGGCTCCCAAGTCACAGAAACAGTTACTCAAGATGGTGGAGGATTTACTTACTATGATTAGGGGTTCACATCCCCCTCCAGATAAAAGGCCAAGGCAGAATGTTTATTATGATTCTTCTGATCAGGCCTCTGTTTCTTCTTCTGACCAGGAATATTCTTTCCCTCCTTATGAGGATTCTGATGCTGAAGATTCCATTCCTTCAGCTTCTCCCCCTGAGGATTTTTCTTTTGGGGAAACTTTACATGAAATGAGGGAACATTTCCACTGGGAAGGACAGGAGTATTCGAAATCTAAGAAAGGACTAAGGGATTTTCTTCTTCTTCTTCCCCAACATAGACCCCTGGCTATTCCTCCTGTTTTGGATATTGTGGATGATGCCTTTTCGGAGGATAACTTAACCCCTGACTCCTTTCCTCCTACTCCTGTTAAGCCTGATAGATATTACAGGGTTCCTGATTCCCACCAGTTTTTATACAAGAACCCTTCTGCTGACCCTGAAACCATTTCTCAGGGTCCTAAGGGAGTTAAAGCCGCTTCTGCCAAAAATCCCATTCCTACTGAAAAGGATTCTCGATCCTTTGAAAGATGGGGCAAAAAAGTTTACACTTCTGCTACTTTGTCTATTAGGGCTCTAAACTGTCAGTTTCATATGCTGAAATACCAGCAATTTCTCTTGTCTGTTTTAAAACAAAAGCTTTCTTCCATTTCTGCCTGTGCAGATGATAAGGAATTAAATGACTTATTGCATGCCACTGAACAAGTTGGGAAGCATGGTTTACACTGTGGATTTGATGCCTTAGAGGCTTCTTGTAGAGCTGCGGCCACTGGCACAGTCATTAGAAGGCATGCATGACTCAAATAACCCAAGACAAGTGGGTTTTGGATGTGATTTTAAGAGGTTACAAATTCCATTTTCATACCTTGCCAAGGCCAAGCGGATGGCCAGACCTTCCAAAGCATCAATGGATGGAGGCCTTAAACCAAGTGGAAGCTGTTTTGGCTTTGAATGTCATAGAACTGGTTCCACTTTCAGATATGGGAAAAGGTTTTTACTCGAGGCTCTTTCTAGTCCCAAGGAAGCAAAACTCATGGAGACTCGTACTGGATCTGTCGGTCTTGAACACCTTTCTAGAGATTCCAAAATTCAAGATGCTTACTCTACAGCAGCTACTTCCAATGCTGTCCAGGGATTCATGGATGGTAACTTTCGATTTGAAGGAGGCATATTTACACATTCCCATCAGGCAGGATCGCAGAAAATACCTCAGGTTCAAAGCCGGATCGAGGCACTTTCAATTCTCTGCACTGCACTTTGGATTGTCTACTGCGCCCAGGGTCTTCACCAAATGCCTGGCTCCAGTAGTAGCTTACTGCAGACTCAAGGGAATTCAAATTTACCCTTATCTGGATGATTGTCTAATTCAGGCAGACAGCAAGGATGTCTTACTCCAGCATCTGGATTTTGTACAAAACCTCCTCAAGTTCCTGGGATTCTCTGTAAACATAAAGTCAAATTTGACACCATCACAACACATACATTTTCTGGGTGCTCTTCTAAACACTACAACCCAGATGGCATTTCTGACATCCAAAAAACAATTACAGTTGACTTCAACTTTCAAAACCTTGGCAACTTTAACTCAACTATCTGCAAGGAAATTCCTGCAGGCTTTGGGTTACATGGCCTCCTGCATCCTTCTCGTACCATATGCAAGACTACACATGAGGAAAATACAGTGGTACCTAAAATGTGTATGGTCTCAGCATTGCCACAGTTTAGACATACTGATCTCCATCCTTCCTTGCCTTCAAAAGGAATTTCTTTGGTGGTCCAGGGCATGTGCCCTAAACAAAGGGAAACCATTCTGCCTACCTCCTGCCACTCAGATTCTAACCACGGACACCTCGGATTATGCTTGAGGAGCCCATTTTCAGGGAAACTGTCTGCAGGGCCTTTGGACAAAGGATCAGAAGCACCTGCATATCAACTTAAAGGAAATGTTAGCCATTCAGAAAGCTCTATTGGCCTTCAGGAATCTTTTACAACCAGGACAACTACTAATGCGGACAGACAACACCACAGTTATGTGGTACATAAACAAGCAAGGGGGATCTCATTCCTACCCCCTTTGCAGACTAGCCATGGATTTATGGAACACAACTCTAGCTTACAATCTGGATCTTCAAGCTCAGTTCCTACCAGGGAAACAAAACTTCCTAGCAGACAGACTGAGCAGAAACCTTTCGGATCCACACGAATGGATGCTGGACACCAAAATATTCAGGATGATAACAGCAGTCTGGGGATGTCCTCACATAGACCTCTTTGCATCCCATCTCAATCATCAACTACAGAAATTTTGCACCAGGACTTTCCACAGAAAAGCTTGGAAAGTGGATGCCCTGTCATTCAGTTGGAGGAACCTCTCGGGATATGCCTTTCCGCCTCTTCCTCTTCTTCCACGGGTCTTATTGAAGATAAAACAGGACAAGCCCAAGATGATAATCTTGCTGGCTCCAAATTGGCCTCGGCAGTTTTGGTATCCAACGCTGAAAAAACTATGCCTGGAGCCCCCTTGGGTTTTACCTCCGTCTCCGAACCTTCTGTCCCAACATCAGGGTCAGGTTCTACACTCTCATGTCAGAACTCTCTGCCTGGCAGCCTGGTTAATCCAGGACCTTTGATTTCTTCTTTACTACCCAAGCAGGTTATGGATGTCATTTTAGAAGCTAGACGTCCTAGCACTAGAAAATCTTATGCAGGGAAATGAAAAAGATTTTATTCCTGGATGCAGGCTCAGGATTCTGATCCTCTTCTTCCTAACATTACTTTAATCTTACTCTACTTGACCTCTTACATAAGGGTCTCTCTTTCTCTTCCATTAAGATACATGCCTCTGCTATTTCTGCTCATTATAATACGGACCCTCCCATCTTTTCCCACCAGCTCATGAGACAGTTTCTCAGAGGAGCTAAGAACTTAAGGCCTCCTAGATCTCCTCCCATTCCTGCTTGGGATCTCCACTATGTTTTGGAAAAACGAACTTTGCCTCCTTTTGAGCCTGCTGCTTCTTCGGACATCAAGTTTTTATCTTGGAAGACAGCTATTCTGTTAGCTCTAACCTCTGCCAGGAGGGTTTCAGAGTTACAAGCTCTTATGGCTGTGGAACCATATATTATTTTTCATCAAGACAGGTTATCTTTGAGGACTAATCCTACTTTCATGCGGTGGTGGTTTCCAAAGTGGTTTTAAATCAAACTATCCACTTGCCAACCTTTTTCCCCACTCCTCAAAATAAAGGGGAAAGGATTTTACATTCCTTGGATGTACACAGACAGCTACGTTTTTACCTGGACAGAACCAAGGACATCAGAAAATCAGAACAATTGTTTGTTTCTTATGCTTCTAGTTCCCAAGGTAAAGCCATTTCAAAAACAGACCATTTCTAAATGGATTGCTCATGGAATCAGATTTTGTTATTCACATCATGGAAAGCAAATCCCAGGGAGTATACGAACTCATTCCACCAGAGCTGCTGCCACTTCTGCGGCCTTCCTAAGAGGAGTTACTACCAAAGACATTTTGGAAGCTGCAACTTGGAGTTCAGTGCTTACATTTTCTAAGCACTACAATCTACCTCTATACTCTAAGTCTAGGGCAGGCTTTGCCTCTGCAGTCTTGCAGGGCCTTTTAGCCGCCCCTTCTTCATTATGACCACCTCCCTTTCTTTCAGCTTTGGGATTCTACCCTACAGTCATGACTGCAACAGTGAAACACAATGAACATAGTACAGTTGTGTACACTTACCATAAATGTAGATGTTCGAGTGTCTTCACTGTTGCAGTCTGGGTTTCCCTCCCTCCTGTCCCCTCTTGTTTTTACTTTCTTCACCATTCTTCTGAGGTGTATTTGCAAAGGTTATGGGACCTTTTTCATTTTTGGGACTCCTGACATCTGGGGCAAGAAAAACTGGAGAACATGGCGTCTGCTGTCAGCTTTATACTCCTGGAGCTCTGACGTCAGGGAGTGTGGTTGAACAGCCGACGCCGGACCCAGACTTTGGGATTCTGGCCGACCGAGGGCTGCCTGCCGGCAGGGGAGAACCCTACAGTCATGACTGCAACAGTGAAGACACTCGAACATCTACTTTTATGGTAGGTGTACACAACTGTACTTTCTCTTCTTTCTAGCACTTTAACTAGTTATTCGGTTAGCACTTTGTCAGGCTTCTTGTAGCAGTTACTGTAGCACACTTAATTAGCTTACTTGGCTAGCACTTTGTCAGGCTTCTTGTAGCAATTATTGTAGTTCACTTAAGTGCTACCAGCATTAAACGTCCTATAAGGAAACCGCTCCAGTACTAATTAATAATTCCCATTATAGAATACAACGCCCCATTTGGTATGTACCTCTCAAGACATCTGCAACAACTGGAAAGGCCTCAGAAATACCTCACTAAAAGAATCACAGGCCTAAAGCAGATGCCCTACGCTGACCGCCTTAAAAAACTCCAGCTATACTCTGTCGCATATCGTCTACTCAGAGGCGATCTCTGCTTAACATACAAGGCCATGTCAAACCCAGAGCTGTTGGACATGCTACACTTAAAGAAATCCCAATCCCTCAGAGCTACACGCTCCAGGGATCTAAACCTTGTCATCACAATAAACAAAACATGCTGGAGGGATAGGTTCCTGACCCAGAGACTCCCCAGACTCTGGAATAGATTGCCCATACATGTCAAGCAGAGTGTCTCTTTGGACCTCTTCAAGAGGAACCTTGACGATTGGATGGGAGAAAGGAAATTCACTCCAGGGATCACGTCAGTCGCCCTGCTAGACAGGGGTCCAGGAAAGTAAATAATGTGGGAAGAAATAGCCAGGGAATTGTTATGGCTAGGCTTGTATAGGCCCTAGGGCTGATAGCCTAGTACCAACCTATGAACCTATGAACCATCCCTCCAGGCATGTCTAAAGGTCAATTCCCTGTGCTTTTTCCTGTTAACCTTTTGAACTTGGGCATTTTGAGGCAGTGTAGCAACTACCTCATGTACACAGACAACCCCGTCCTTTTACCTGCCAACACTCACACTTGCGAGAGATGCACCAACATATCTAGACTGGAAGCTGTGCACTCTCCAGCCAAGACCAGAAGTGCTGGTCAAGAGGAGAAGGTCAACATCTGCACCACACCACATATTACACATAACCCTCCAAAACACCCACCATCACAGCTCTCACATAAAAATATAAACCATACACACACCTTCGTGAAGGCTCTCTATAAAAACCTACCCAAACAGCACAGACCTCCAAGGCAGAAATGCACTCAACCACCACAACACAGCACAAATCTCAAGGCACACAGCTCACCTACACAGTGTGCCCCTCAACCTAAGCCCTTAAGGCAAAACGGCTTTCCCTATACACTATTCATAGGTGACTCAATAGTGAGGCACACTAAAATCCCACTCAGTAGGCTCAATAAGAAGAAGGTAACAGTCAGCTGTCTGTAAGGTGCCATGATACGACACATAACATGCACTCAGGTCACTTCACACAAGTACAAGTATAACTCATCATTGTCCATGTGGGTATGAATGACCTGAGATGTACCTTCCTGGACTACATGAAAAGAGACATGGAAGACCTCTTGGATTATGTGGCCCAGGCAGGTATGACACTAGCCTTGAGCAGCATCCTACTGTTGCCCAGAATGATACCACAGTACAAGCAGAAAGTTATTGACTTTAATAACTGGCTAACTTTCTGGTGTCATTCTAAGGGGATCCATTATCTCTCAGCTTGGGAAGACATGATTGACAGACCTTGATGCTTTTGTCAGAGATTGCCTTCATCTGCCACCCCTGGGTTTCCAGATATTGGCTAAGGCTCTTGCCACCCCTATAGTGCCTTTTTTAGGTGGTGTTCCAAAGACCAAAGTACCACCGTACCAGCTATAAATAAATGCAGTCTGAGGGTCATGCTGCTCAATGCTAGGAGTCTAAATCTCAAGATGCACTCACTCGAAGCACTCCTCAAAATGGAGAACATCGACATCTGTGCTGTAACTGAGACCTGGTTTAAAGTAGCAGAAAGCACCCCTGCACTACCAGGCTATAAGTCTTTCCACACCTTTAGGCCCCATAACTTAGACCGATGCTCCAAAGGCAGTGGTGTCTCCATATTCAAAAAACGATATGCACACATCCAGACTAGTAGCCTAGCATAACACATCAGAAATACTTCAGGTACAACTAACATTGGGTAAGACAGCTGTTCAGTTCGTAGCCTGCTATAGGTCCCCCAACCATGTCCCAAGATTCTCACTCCATGTTCCTGAGCACCCTGGAAAATATTGGGGTCCAACCCAACAGCTTTATATTAGGTGACTTCAACTACCCCTCCATTAACTGGCAAAACTCTCATGCACCAATACACTTACCTAACATTTCCTGGAATTCATTAATTCCAGTGCCCTGGACCAGCTCATTATTACTCCCACTAGAGGAAGCAACATCCTTGACCTTGTTATTACTAACATGGGCAACCATTGCTCTACACCAATAGTCAGTTCCTTCCTGATTAGATCTGACCACAAATTAATCACCATGGAAATCCACATCTCACCCATATCTCCCACAAAAGTAACCACCATGAAAAACTTCTCCAAAGCAGACTTTGGGCTCCTAAACACAGATGTGGCCAACTTCATGGCACCCATGCCAGTGGAAAATAGATGCATGACTACAGAATCATGCACCACTGCACTGTACAAACATGTACATAGATGCCTGGAACTAGCCATACCCAACAGAACCAAGACTGTCTCCTCCAGAAAAAGGAAGTCAATTTGATGGTCCCCCACCATCAATAAACTCTACAACAGAAGGAGGAAACTGTTGCAGAGAAAGGTAAAGTCCTAAGACTGGAAAACCTCCCTTACTAGCCTCAACAAAAAGTTGAGATCCCTCATCAAAACCTCTAAAGCCAGCTATGAAGGCAAAATTGCAGTAGACACTAAAAACAACCGTAAAGCCTTCTATAGTTATATCAGGAATCTCCACGGCAATACCTAGATTTGCTCTGAGCTACTGCACAATGGTACCTCCTATACTGAGCCAACAGACATTGCCAGTATACTAGCTGACAGATTCTGTGCCAGTTTTTAACCCTCCCCCCCCCCATAGGACCAATCACAATACTGGAAGAAGGCCAGGCCAAAAATACAGCTTCCATGGGATCCAATATCCCTGGCTATGTTCTAAATGAGCTAAAAAGTGAACTGGCACCACACCTGTGTGCCCTGTTCAGTCACAGCCTCACCCCAGGCTTTGTCCCTAATGAATTGCGCACTGTTACAGTCATCCCTTTACATAAAGGATGTGCGACTACAGACCCTGGGAACTACCATCACATTAGCTTGATGAGTCTGATATGTAAGGCTATGGAGCACAGCATCATTGGCCTAATTAACAAAGATATAGGGAATCTCCAGACTCTGGATCCCACACAGTTTGGTTTTGTGAAAGGTAGATCTTGCCTGCTCAACCTGGTTGACTTCTTTGAGACAGTCACCAAGGCTATGGATGAGAGAAAGGCAGTCCATGCAGCATACCTCAATCTGGCCAAGACCTTTGATACCATTCCCCACTCAGGTGTTATTGACAGACTCACCAAACTGGGCATCATCCCTTATATCAGTAGGTGGGTTGCAAAGTGGCTCACAGATATAAATCACAGTGTGAATATTTCTGACTCCAAGTCAGATTGTCAACCAGTCACATGTGGAGTCCCACAGGGATCGGTCCTGGGACCTCTTCTGTTTAGCATCTACTTCTCAGAAGTCCAAGCCAACACGGAAGGACTTTGGGTGACTAAGTTTGCAAACAACCGCAAGCTAAGAGCCATTATTAACTCCCCAAGTGATGCAGACATCCGACAGAAAGGCCTCACTGAGACCAATGATTGTTGTCTAAACCATGGACTTAAGCTTAATGCCAAAAAATGCATCATCATCCCCTTTGGGAAAAATTCAGTTCCCACTAATTACCATATAAATGGGAGCCCACGGAACACTGAAGGCATAAGAGATCTGTGGCACAAGTTGACTGAATCTCTATGACCACCACATTGCTACAGTGGTCAGGAAGTCATTATATGTGGCACATCTCATTACCAAGGGTTTTGCATCAAGAAAGAGAGAGGTCATCATCTCACTGTTTTCCTCCCTCATTAGACCAATCATCGAGTATAATGCCCCATTTGGCATATACCTCACTAGACACCTGCAGCAGCTGGAAGGGTCACAAAAGTACCTCATGAAGAGGATCCTGGGCCTTAAACATATCTCCTGCATGGACAGACTCAAAAGACGCCAGCTATTTTCTGTCTCATATAATCTACTAAGAGGCAGTCTCTGCTTGACTTTTACAGGGCCATGTGTGACTCTGCTACATCTAAAGAAATCCCAATCCCTCCACACCACATGCTCCAGGGAGCTCAATCTCATTACCACACTCAACAGTACATGCTGGTAGGACACGTTTATTACCCAGAAACCACCTATGCTATGGAATAGACTCCCCATACATGTCAAGCAGAGTATATCACTGGCCCTCTTCAAGAGAAATCTTGACAAATGGATGGGAAATAGAAAGTTCACCCTGTGAATCACTCCAGTGGCTCTTCTTGATAGAGGCTGTGGGAATTAACATCAGGTGGTGAGATGCCAGGGCACTCCTACAGGCAAGGCTTGTACATTAGCCTAGTACACACATATGAACCTATAAAGATATAATCCTAAACACAGAATTCTACAGATGAAGCATAAAGAATGAATTTATATGATATAATTGTAAAAGCAGACCTCTAAGCAAATAACTCTAAGCAGAACTTTCTAAGTAAAATACTTATACAGAATTACAGAGAAAGAATTGAAAACACAAAGGTCTACAAACTAAATTTAGCGATAAAATTCTGTTGATAAAATTCAAGAACAGAATTTTATACATAAAATTCTAAACACAATAAATACATAGAATTAGCAAAAAAAAAAAAAAAAGCAGACCATCCAGAATGTAGTAGAGATCAATAATTTTTGTAGTGCTTAAATATTTCCCAGCACTTGCCACATTTTCCCTTACAGAAAACCAATACCAAAATTTAGTTCAGCAGAGCTTCTTATTGCTTTCCTCCACATAAACAGTTATAAACAAATATGTATTACTGTCCTTTACATCCATCCTGACAACAATATAGCAATACTGGAAGATATCCTACATTAGATATCCATAACATTTCTACAAGTAAAAATGGTACTAGGTGATGTGAATGTCAATTGTTTGGACAAAAACTCAACTTCCCTACAACTAGCATGAACTTGTATGGTTTCACACAACAACTTAATAGCCCCTCACATTGCAGCAAGACATCAAATTGCCTATTAGACTGGATCTTGGTATCAGATCCCAGCAAATAACTCCACCACAGATACAATGTCATATGCTCACTGATCATGTTACAATCTGTGACCAGACAGCTCACACATCCAGTTATGCAGCATATTTAGAAAATAACAAGCAACCTTTCCAAGTTGAACCCAGAAATGTTAATTTATTTTATTTTACATTTGTTGACCGGGATAGTCCGACTGGATACATGTCCATTTTCAGTGGAGGCCCGGGGAGAAAAGCTCCAAAGGTGGTTACATATGCAATCATCACAATGCACAGATAAAACAACAGTCATAATAACATTGTACAAATAAAACACACTTTACAGTCATAGTTAAATTTATACAGTCTAACAAACTTCTGATCTGGCTTAACAAATAAAAAGATACTGGAGTTCCATTTACAGACATAGTATTATTACACTAGTATGAATAAAGATTTTATAAATTGAGATAGGGTGGTATCTTGGGTAATGTTAGCAGGAAGTGAGTTCCAAGTTTTTCCAGCAGAGTTGACGAACAGGGAGTCTCCGGCTTTGTTGTTGGATTTGATGGTTTGCACTACCAGTCTATTAGATGAGCGGAGTGATCTGGAGTTGGAGTGGGGATAGGTGATGTTTATCAGTGTAGGTGTATTTTCTGGTTGGTTAAGTGCTTTGCGAGACACAATAATTTGATTGCACTGAATCTGCCTGGGTAGCTCTAGCCATCTGCGATAATTTAGATTTTTAAAATGATGTATTCTGTAGGGGAGACCAGTGGCAAATTTAGCTATGTTATTATAGCAGCTTGAGAGTTTAAGATCAGTTTTATTTAGCTTGGCAAGTAAAGGGGAAGTATAGTAGAGAGCAGGTGGGAGCAGGTAATGGCAGTCCTAGCATGTGGGGTAAGGAATGGCTTTATTCCATATAGCGAGCCCAGTTTTCTATTAATGGTTGTGATAGTTTTGTTGACGTGCACATCAAACTTAAGAATGGTATCTACAATAACTCCTAGGAGTTTTGTATGGGCATCTGGGGAGATTATGGTACCATTATTAGACTTAATGGAGAGAGAGGGAACGCCATGGATCTTTGGGTGAAGGAGAAAAGTAGGAACTTTGTTTTGTTAGAATTTAGAATCAGACATTGAGTGGCAAGCCAATTCTCTATTAGGTTAAAAGTACTCTGAGTTATTGTTAGCAGCTCTGGTTGCGTTGAGTCTTATGCGTATTGAATGCAGTTGGCTTCAAGTGTGACATTGTGGAGGTCATTAACAAAAATGGAAAACAAGTGGTCCCAAGATAGACTCCTGTGGGACACCTAGGGTGTTGGGTAGGAGGTTTGAGAGTTTGTTCTGCCATAAGACGGATTGTTGCCTATTGTGCAGGTAAGATTCAAACCATTGGAGAGAGTGATTGCCTAGAGACATTGTTGCCAGGGTGTTGATGAGAAGATGGTGGTTAACCATATCAAAAGCCTTGGACAGGTCCAAGAAAAGGACCAAGGATAACTTGTTGTTCCTGTTATAGTTTATTGCATTAGTGAAGGTGAGGAGAGCTGTGGTAGTACTATGATTTGGCCTGAAGCCATGCTGAGAGTTAGCCAGTAGGTTGTTTTGGGTTAGAAAATACAGAAGTTGTTTATGGACGCATTTTCCATAATTTTTGCCAGAGGTGACAAGATGGCTATGGGTCTGTAATTACATAATTCAGTAGAGTTACAACCTTTATGGAGGGGTATGACATGATATATTTTCCAGATAGAGGGGACTGAGGCTTCTGATATGGTCTAGTTAATTTTAATGGAAATGGGGTATGTTATGGTATCAGTAGCTTTTTGCAAATATTCAGCGCGGAGAAGGTCAACAGCTAGGGAAGTAGGTTTTAAATTTTTGAGTAGTGAATGAATGAAAGATGTAGAGAGTGGTTGGAAGCTAAAGGAGGGATGGGTGCTGGGAGTGTTATCCAGTGGGTTAGAGGAGTTAAGGGGTAATTGGCTAGCAAGGGCTTGGATAGTTTCAGTAAAGAAATTATTAAAGGTGTTAGCAACATCCGCTGGTAGTTTCAGTAGAGGCTGAGGGAGGTGGAGTGGTGGTTTGACCTGGGTGCAGTAATTTTTCTCCCTGCCCAGAATTTTTGGGGGTTATTTTGGTTTCCTTGTTGGAGATGGAGGTGGTAGTTTTTTTTTTCCTCTAATAGAATGGATCATTTTGTCTCATTTCTTAGTTGTCTAAATTTGGTTTGATTTAGAGGGTCTTTTGTAGCACACCATGTTGCCCATGCCTTTTTTCTGACTATGATTTTTGATTTGGTTTCTTTAGAGAGCCACAGGGCAGCATTTGTTTTTACCCTAGTGGAACAAACGGAAGCATGAAAATAGAAGATGGTGACGAATTTATTGTTAAAGTAGGTGACAGCTTCGTCTAGGGGCAGGTGTTTTTTAGGGCAGACCAGTTACATGTCTTAAGTTCATCCTGGAACTTACTAGGATTGAAGCTTTTACTATTTCTTATTGTTCTATACATGGGCTGATGGGAGTTATTAGATTTGTGCTTGAAGATAAAGGTGAGAAAGTGATCACTGAGGTCATCGGGGATGGCCCCCGATGTATACATTTGGGGGTGGCCTTTGATTAGCATCCAATCCAGTATACTATCTACATTATTACTACCTTTCATTTAACTGTAGCTTCCTAAAAAAATCCTCTCCTTAGATGATGCTATAAATTAATTCAGTACAACTTTTCTAAATATTCTAAATATCTTTGTACCTCCTAGAAGGAAGATACTAAAAAATAATGCAATTTGACTAGCCAAAGCATAGAAAGAATGGCAAAAATATAAAACACATCAGTACCTTGAAAACTTGAGAATACTTCGCAATCATGCTAAAAAGCAAATAAATGAAGACAAAAAACTAGTAACTTTCAGAATAATACTAAACACGACCCTAAAGATTTTGGAGCGCTATTAAAGAAATATTACATCCCATTCAAAAATTCATCCCCAACGCCTTTCCCAATAACTTACCACTTGAAACTGCAATGCAGTTCAACTCCTATTTTATAGATAGTATAGGATTCCTCAACATCTACTCTTAACCATGTCCAACAGCCACAAATCACCACATCCTCTCTCAACTTCAAACCTGTGCCCACATCCTACATAAAACAGCTTTTAAACTTAAACCATGCTCTTCTTCAGCTAATGACCTTCCAAGTGAATACCTAAGAATAGCAGTCAGTAGCATTGCTTGTCGTGCCTCAATCCTTATAAATAGGTCAGTCCAGGAATACTACTTTCCCTGTATCTGAAAAACCACATATTATCCCACTGGACAAAGGTGGACATTCTCCAGACATTAGTAACTTTAGACATATAGCAATCATATCTCTCCTTGCCAAAATACTTGCAAAATGTATTCAAAGATGATTGCTAGACTATCTGCTGCAGGATGCAATCCTGTTTTCTATACAACATGGCTTCTGTCCCTCCAATAGTACTAGCACTATCCTCCTAACTGACAGAGATTCTGTCAACGCTAGAGATAACAGCAAACTAATCTCGTCCTTATTTCTAGACTTGTTTGAAGTCTTAGACGCAGTTTGTCACACCAAACTTCTACTATTTGTCCTCACTAGGTCTCTCTCAGCTAGGTTCAAAAGCTAGCTGTTTCATAGGTATCAAGCAGTAAAATGGGACACCATACTCTCTCCTTACCTCCCAGTCACCACCGGTGTACCACAAGGCTCTATCCTTGGTACCCTCCTCTTTAACTTTTTCACTAACACCCTCTGTACATCCACACAACAGGGCACCCTAATACAATACACAGATGATTTCACTGTCTTTTGCACATCTGACAACATGGTGCACCTCCAAAATATTACTTGGCGAGCTTTAACAGCCACTGAATCATGGCTTTGTAACCCACAACATGTGCTCAACCCAAAAAAGACCAAACTACTACCCTCCCCCAAGTTCCTCTTTCATGAAAAAGCAAAATTTAGTCCTCTCTCTAGATAATACAACACTGAAGTCACTTTTCATAGCAAATTATTAGGGGGTGATAGTGAATGATAATCTTACATTCACTCTGCACATAGAATTTGCATAGGGAAAAACTCCTTAAAAACTAGGAATGCTTTATAGAGCCAAAATCTTTCTCACTGATGCAACTAAAACTACACTTGCCACTACTTATCTCCTCCCCACACTTCTTTATGGTGCTTCCATCCTCACTAACCTCCAGACTGCCCAAAAATTAAAACTTGAATGATGCTGTAACAAATTTGCTAAATTTGTAGCAAATAACCTGTTCCTCAGAATCCCCAACCACCCATATTAACCTGCATGCATTTACACAAGTCATATCCACCCCTACCAGGATAGGCAAACCCAACCAAAAAGAAAGTATACTTGACTGGGTACTCATAAACAGTCACCCCCAACTGTACACCTCTGGTACCCTCCTTAATGGCCTAAGCGATCACCTTCTCACATAAGTAATTAAGCACAAAACCATTAATTCCCAACAACCCTTACTCAGAAAGGTTAGAAACAATAAAAACTTTGACCCTGCCAAATTCCAACAAGAACTAAACTCATGTAATTGGTCTATTCTAAAACACCTCCCCTTAGAGGAAGCAGTAGCATACTTTAACAACAAATTCCTTGAGATCCTTGATTTGCATGCACCTGTTCGTTCAAAGAGAACCAAGGCAAAAACTGTACCATGGCTTTCTACAGAGTCTAAACTCAAAATTACCCTTAGAAACAAAGCATGGGCTTTATGGCGTTCTTCTAAAGACCCTCAAGATCACATTAAATACAGGCAATCCAGGAACAAAACCAAAAAATCTATTTTACAAGACAAAAAACAATACTACTGTAATTTACAGACAGTAAATCAAAATAACCCTCAGAAGTTTTGGGCAGGTTTAAATAATCTACTACATCCTGGACAAACTTCAACCCCAATCCCTGCTACTACTATTGATAAAACCCCTGAAGATGTTTCTGATAGTTTTAACCAATTCTTTACTGAGATAATTCAAGCCCTAGCTAGCCAACTACCTTCAAGCTCCCCTGGTCCTGAAAGTAGCACCCCTAGAAACCTACTTGCGTTCAGCTTCCAACCAGTCGCCACTTCATTTATCCATACCTTGATCAAAAAATTAAAACCCACTACACTTTCTGCTCAACTCCCTGCCGAGTACCTACAAAAATTAGCTGATGCTATTGCTTACCCCGTCTCAATACTAATCAATCGAACCATAGTAGAAGCTAAAATTCCCACCATCTGAAAAATATCCTATGTAATCCAACTTCACAAAGGAGGCAGCTCTACTGAATTCTCCAATTATAGGCCAATAGCTATACTCTCTCCACTTGCAAAGATTATGGAAAAATGTATTCATAGACAACTCATGCACCACCTAATCCAAAATCACCTTATGGCAGACACTCAGCATGGCTTCCGTCCGCATCACAGCACTACTTCAGCCCTCCTAGCCTTTACTAACACCATAAACCATAATCGCAACAATAATTATATATCCTCAGCCCTCTTTTTGGATCTTTCCAAGGCATTCAGTATGGTTGATCACCAACTTTTAATCCACACCCTGCAAACATTCTGTCTAGATACTGGAGCCCTCCAATGGTTTCAGTCCTACCTGAATGGTCGACAGCAGGCTGTCCTCTGGCAGAACAAACTCTCCACCCTTCTACCTAACACCCTTGGAGTACCACAAGGCTCTATACTAGGGCCCTTCTTGTTCTCCATCTTCATTAACGACCTTTACACTGTCATCCCAAAAGTCAGCTGTATCCAATATGCTGATGACTCTACTCTGATTTGCTCAGCCACATCTCCAGTAGAGTTATGGTCAGCTACCCAGACCACCTTTAATACAATAGAAAACTGGCTTTCTGAACATCGTCTCATCCTAAATCCCAAAAAAACTAAAATGCTGTTATTTTCACCAACACATAGGTCTACCGCTTTCACCTTTACCATAAAATCAAATGATGGCACAATAATCTCCCCTGACCCATCTACAAAACTATTAGGTGTCATCATAGACAATAATCTAAAATTTGACCTACATGTTAACCAAACTATCAAAACCATCAATAAAAAACTAGGGTCACTTTACAGAATAAAAGCCCTTCCTAACCCCTCCAGCTAAAATTGCCATAGCTCGCTCTCACCTTCTTTCAACCCTTCTGTATGCATCCCCTCTACTCTCGAATTTAAACAAGACTGTCCTTAACAAACTTTCAATTTGCTACAACCACATTGCCAGATTTGCCACTGGGCTGCCTTTTAGGACACATCATTGCATCAATCTAAATCAGCTTGTGTGGCTTGAACTACCCAGCCTAATCCAGTATAACCAACTGATTATGGCCTATAAAATCCTCTATAATCCGGACAATGCTCCTGCATTTAAAAATATTATCACCCCCTATAACAATCCTAGACCGCTTCGATCCTCTAACAAACTACTAATTCAGACTAGCAAAATTAATAACACAGCCAGTGATTCTCTCTTTGCAAACTCTGTAAGTAGATCCTGGAACTCTCTTCCAGCTGATATTACCTTACTTCCACCTTAGGTCAATTTAAAACTAGACTCAAACAACATTTGTCACTTAACTGGCTATGTAAATGTATCAAGCCTGGCTAACTCTCTCTAGAATGTGTAAAAATCTGTTAACCAGTTTACAGTGTAATTTAATTTAATCCTGACCTGTGCTCAGGATTAACTGTAACCTGTGGAACTTGTTTAACTTGCTTACTTATGTAATCTCTGTAAATAGTCGGTAATATGTAATGCTGGTATTATGTAATGCTGTATCTGCTTACCCTTGGAGATTTTCTCCCCGGGCCTCCGCTGAAAATGGACATGCATCCAGTCGGACTATCCTGGTCAACAAATGTAAAATAAAATAAATAACCCTTTCAGAACCCATTACTATATAGCACTAAAAATTCTAAATTGGTTAGAACTGCCTCATCAACTAACATATGCACAACTTCTTACCACCTATAAAATTATCCAGTATCCATCTGCCCATCCAGCCCTAAAAAACATTCTACACTACATTCCCAGTCTGCCATTGTGATATAGTGACTAAAAACTCCCGTCTGTCTACAAACCTATCAAATCTACTGGGCATTGTCGGTACTTATACAAGGTTGCTAAGGCCTGGAACACCTTATCTGTATCCATCAGGTCAGTACCCTCCCCATCATCTTTCAGAACCACTCGGAAAAGCTTCCTATCTAAAATTTGGCTCTGTTCTTGCTCAAAACCAGGATAAATTATATACCTAAATGTGAACAAGTACTTTTTCATTCCTTATAACTTATTACTCTCCCTTTTACACTTACTTCCTTACTTCTGTAAAATTCTCTTCCCTGATTTTCTTTCCAAATATACCATAAGCCTGTTTTTCCCTCATTTCATATTGCAATTCCTGTTTGTATTATAGGTTCATAGGTGTGTATTATGCTAATCGCCCTGGAGTCTTTACAAGCCTAGCCCATAGAAGTGCCCTGGCATTGTGCCACCTGACGTTAGTGCCTCTATCAAGTAGAGCTACTGGAGTGACCCTCAGAGTGAACTTTCTATTTCCCATCCACTCATCAAGAATTCTCTTGAAGAGGGCCAGTGAGGTGCTCTGCTTGACATGTATGGGAAGTCTATTCCATAGCGTGGACAGTCTTTGGGTTATGAACCTGTCCCTCCAGCATGTTTTGTTGATTGTGGTAATGAGGTTGAGGTCTCTGGAGCATGTGGTGTGGAGGGATTGAGATTTCTTTAGATGGAGCATTACTAACCTAGCTGGGTCAGACATGGCTTTGTAAGTCAAGCAGAGATCACCTCTTAGTAGACGATATGAGACAGAGAATAGCTGGTGTTTTTTTTGTCTGTCTGTGTAGGACATGTGTTTAAGGTCTAGGATCCTCTTTGTGAGGTGCTTTTGTGGCCCTTCCAGCTGTTGCATGTGTCTAGTAAGGTACATACCAAATGGGGAATTATACTCCATGATTGGCCTAATGAGGGAAGAGAGAGAGATGTTGACCTCTTTCTTCCTGGATGCAAAACCGTTGGTAATGAGACATCGAAGGACTTTCTGACCAGAGTTGCAATGTGGTGGTCGAAGGAGGGGTTGCTGTCAGCCTGTGTCCTCAGATCTCTTATCATGCCTTCAGTATTCCGTGGGCTCCCATTTATGTGGTAATTAGTGGGAAGTGAGTTTTTACCAAAGGGGATGATTATGCATTTTTTGGCATTAAGCTTAAGGCCATGGTTTCGACACCAGTTATTATTCTGTAGGATGTCTACATCACTTGGGGAGTTAATAATGACTCCCAGCTTGCAGCTGTCTGCGAACTTGGTCAACCAGAGTCCATCCGTTTTGGCCTGGGCTTCTGATAAGTAGATGCCAAACAGGAGAGGACCCAGGACCGATCCCTGTGAAACTTCACTTGTGACTGGTCAGCAGTCTGACTTGGAGTCTGCTACTTTAATACTGTGGATTCTATCTGTGAGCCAATTTGCAACCTACCTAGTGATATAGGGTTTGATGCCTAGTTGGTGAGTTTATCAATAATTCCTGAGTGGAGAATGGTATCAAAGGCCTTGGTCAGATTGAGGTAGTCTGTATGAACTGCCTTGCACTCATCCACAGCTCTGGTGACTGACTCAAAGAAGTCAACCAGGTTCAGCAGGCATGATATACCTTTCACAAAACCAAATTGCCTGGTATCTAGAGTTTGGAGATTCCCTATATCCTTGTTAATTAGGTTCATGATGATGCACTCCATAGCCTTACATATCAAACTCATCAGGCTAATGGGGCAATAATTCCCTGGGTCTGTTGTCATTACCCCTTTATGGAGAGGGATGAATGTAGCACTGCACCATTCAGTAGGGACAAAGCCTGAGGTGAGGCTGTGATTGAACAGGGCACACAGATGTGGTGACAGTTCACTTTGTAGTTCATGTAGAACACATCCAGGGATATTGTTGGGTCCCATAGAAGCTGTTTTCTTGGCCTTGGACAATGCAGCTTTAACCTGTGCTGCAGTAATGCTGGGTGCCTGGTGTTCCTCTGGTTTTGTGATTGGCCCTTTGTGGGGGGGAGAGAGGGGTAAAGTTGGCACTGAATCTGTTGGCCAGTATGTTGGCAATATTTATTGGCTCAGTATAGGAGGTACCACTGTGCAGTAACTCGGAGCAAACCTGGGTATTGCCATGGAGATTCTTAATATAATTATAGAAGGCTTTGTGGCTGTTTAGTGTCTGCCGCAATTCTGCCTTCATAGCTGGCTTTAGAGATTTTGATGAGGGATCTCAACTTTCTGTTGAGGCTAATAAGGGAGTTTTTCCAGTCTTGGGATTCACCTTTTAATTAAACAGTTTCTTCCTTCTATTGTAGCATTTATTAATGTCAGGGGACCACCTGATTGGCTTCTTTTTTTTGGAGCAGAGCTTCTTGGTTCTTTTGGGTATGGCTAGTTCCATGCATTTATGTACGTGTTCGTACAGTGCATTGGTGAATGATTCAGCAGTCATGCATCTATTTTTCTTTGACATGGGTGCCGTGAAGTTAGCCACCTCTGTTTTTAGGAGGACAAAGTCAGCTTTGGAGAAGTTTTTCATGGTGGTTGTCTTTGCAGGGGGTGTGGGTGAGATGTGGATCCATTGTGATTAGTTTATGGTTGGATCTAACCAGGGAGGAATTGACTATGGGTGTAGAGCAACAGTTGCCCATGTTAGTAATAACCAGGTCAAGGATGTTGCTTCCTCTAGTTGGGGTAACAATGAGAGCTGGTCCAAGGGATTGGAATTGATGAATTCCAGGAAGCACTGGGCCAGTGTATTGGTGCACGAGTAGTTTTCCCAGTTGATGGATGGGTAGTTGAAGTCATCTAGTATGAGAGTGTTGGGTTGGACCCTAATAGTTCCCAGGGTGCTTAGGAACATGGAGTGAGAGTCTTGGGACATGGTTGAGGACCTATAGCAGGCTACGTCCTGAATCGCCTCTTAATCATTTAGACTAACTTACCTTTAATTTCTCTACAAACTGTATAAAATTTCTCTAAATATTAAGTGATTGTCATATAACATGTAACAATTCTTAACCAGTGTCTAAATATAAAAGTCTCCATATAGGCTTCTACAAACAAAAGTCTAGAAACAGAATTCAGCATGAACAATTTTAAATACAAAATTCTGCAGGTAGAATTTCAAACATCTTCAGAAACAATACACCACTGGAAACCAAACCTCAAAATTCTTCAGAAACACCACAAGGTTCAAAGGAAGACACAGAAGTAGCATATATCCATCTTTATTCTTTCCGTCCTGGTACCTCAGCTGTTCGCCTTCAATGGGACACACTTTAACATTTTCAGTGTTCTTTTATATATGCATTAATTGATTAATTAAACATAATTATATCAAACATTTTAACTCTTTCACCACTGAAACATATTCCAGGGAAAGAAATACTATCATTTTTAACCATTTAAAACTCATTTTTTTCTTTTCTTAATATACAAAATTTCTAATATTTATTACAAAAATATGAACTTAGAATAAACACTCCAAATTTAAACAGTTAATAAATTTCATTTATACAATAAATTCTTTTCATTTAAAGATGTATATAAATATAAAAACCTATTAGTCACCTTAACTTTTCAAATATTACAAAACTTCATTTTTAATATATAATAAATTAACAAATATAAGTTAAATTTCATTTGATCTCATTAAATCTCCAAATTCATTCCCTTAGGGAATAAAGTATGATATTCTATAATCATTCTCTGTTCGAGCTTGTTTAAGGCTGCTTTATAGTTTCCTTTACAAAAGTGGGGCCTAGCTAATACACTAAATCTAAAACTATTATTCTCACCATCATGTATGCTACAAAAATGTGCAGCTACGGGACTCTCTAAATTGCCCCTCCTTATGTCACCCAAATGTTCCAAGATACGAATCTTAATCTGTCTAGTGGTTTGCCCAATGTACCACTTTGCTGGAACACAGTCGCAACCTAAAATGTATACAACACCAGATGACCTACAATCAAACCTCTCAAAAGCAGTGTACTTCTTTCCATTTATTTTCACCCCGTTCATATTTTTAATTTTATTACAGACGGAACATTTCCCACAGCTATACATCCCCACATTACTAACTGTTTTGGTTTCAAATTTTCTATTCAAAATCTCTTTTAAATTCGGATACCTTTTATAAGAAAAGGTAATATGTTTAGGAAAAAGATGACCTATTACAGGATCTTCACTCACCACATGCCACATGTCCCTGATAATTTTTTTCATAATACCTGAAAAATTGGAATACTTGGATACAAAAAATAACTTGTTTAAATCTGATACATTTTCAAAATCAAATGCATACTCATGCCCTCGTATCCCAAATGTCCTATTTCTACACAATCTACATTTTATGGATTGAAGCTTATCATGGTCATATCCACGTGAAATTAATCTTTCCAAGATTTCATCACACACCTCCTCCCAAAGATTTTTATTCGAAGTGTTCCTTAAATTCCTTTTGAATTCCCCTTCCGGTATAGCCTTGATCAAATGTGCAGGGTGCATGCTGCTAGCATGTAAAAAATTGTTAACCGAAGTAGGTTTCCTATAGGTTTTGTGCTCAACCAAACCATTTGTCCCCACATAGAATTCTACATCAAGAAAAAGAATTTGGAATTCAGATGTGTGTGCTACAAATTTTAAGCCATGGTGATTATTATTTAAATTCACCATAAATTCATCAAAGAAAATCATGTCTCCTTTGCATACAAAAATCAAATCGTCAATATAACGTTTAAAAAAAAACCCACATTATTGACAAAAACTGTATTCTGAAACATGAATTCCTTCTTGAACTCTCCCATGTAGATCACTGCATAGCTGGGTGCAAAAGCTGCACCCATAGCTGTTCCTTTTGTCTGCAAAAAATATTCATTTTTCCATAAAAAATAATTGTGTTAAACTAAACTCAAGCAAACTTAACAAAAATCTAGTGTATGGTCCTTCTCCCATCATTTTGTACACTGCTTCCAAACCCCACCTAGTCTTAATATTGGTGTAAAGTGATACAGCATCAACACTGGCCCAGTAGTAATTCTCTTCCCATTTAAGTCCCTTTAAAGCCAAACAAACATCCTGAGTATTCTTAACATGTGATTGAACCTTTGGAAGAAATTTCTTGAGATGGGAGTCCAAGAAAATATTAACTCTCTCAACAAAAGACCCAATCCCTGAAATAATAGGTCTACCTGGAGGATTGGTGACATTTTTATGAATCTTAGGTATTATATACATGTAGGGGTGTCGGGGTTCCCTCGTAGTTAAACTTTTTAAATCTTTACTAGTGAAAAATCCCAATCTTTCACCTCTCTCCAATAACTCATTAAGTTCACAAGAATAAGAGTTCAGTGGGTTACTTTCTAACTTTTGATCGGTATCATCCACTAACAAATTATTAACTATGTTCTCATATTTTTCATTATTCATAATCACCCAATTGCCCCCCTTATCAGCAGGCTTGACAGTAACTCTATCCAATTCCATCCTAAATGTTTTAAGAGCTACCCATTCATTTTTACTTAAATTAAAAATCTGTTTACGTGTACAAAAGGCTTTATGTGCCAATTCCAGTTTGGCCATAATAACATGCTCAAAGGCATTTATTGCCAAAGATTTCTTAGGGGGCATGAAGTTGCTGTCACCTGCAAAATGGGGAACTTCTAAGTGACCATATCCACCTCCAAAAACTCCTTCCATGTTAGATTCCATAGAGAGCTCATAAATATTCTCATTCTCATTCCCATTTTCATCCAATTTCAAACCTTCATAATCATATATGCTTAGGTTTAAGAGAGTTTCATCCAGGACACCATCATCTCCCTTATTTATACTTTTTTCCTTTTCATAAAAATGAACCCTCAGATTTAATTTTCGAATAAAGGCTTTCACATCAAAAAGAATGTCTGAGATAGAAGGTATCCTAGTGGGTACAAATTTTGTCCCTTTTGAAAAAACACTTAACATTTCTCCAGACAAAGGTACATCAGAGAGGTTAATCACATTTAAACCAGTATTAGTAGTGACACAAACACTGGGTTCCATTTCATATTCTACATCATTGCACAATCCAGCAATACTGGTGAGCTCAGAAAATGTGTTAGAATTATCCTGATATCCATCCTGAAATGCAACAGATTTGCTATTGCTCTTATTAGTATCATTAATGAATTTCTCATCCATACTGCTGTCCCCATAACACTCTCAAAAATGTTGAAACTGGATATGTGTGAGATTACTATTGTCCAGGTGACTGTTTCCAGTATTATCAGTGTGATGACGTACAATTACATCCTCAATATTTTCACCAAGCTGCATGGTTTTGTTAAAACCATCATGTTCCAAACTTGCTGCTTGTCCTGAACGCCTACATACGTCAACACTAACCGAATAATCAAAATCCTCCACATTCAAACTCTGCTCCACAGGAACACTAAACAACTTAGATAGTATGCCTTCATGCCGTGGTTTTAATGTTAAATCCAAAAAACCAGAATTATCAGCAATTCGAGCAGCAGATGAATCATTAATGAATCGTGAGTTTGCACAGCTATCTGAACAATCAACTTCCGGACCAGCTACCTGCTCTACAATCCCACACACATTACCAATCAATGGGGAATAATCTTTTATGCTTACAGTATGTTCCGAAAGAGTACCAGATAAATCTAACGTTTTACCAATCTGGCGTGTTTGCGCATTTGATTTTAGTACGCCAGTATTTTTTGATAAACTATCCACTACAACCCCACTAAAATGCTCATAAACATATTTGCTACTTTTTTTTATAACTTTTTTTAACAGTTTTATCAAAGAATGACAAATTTTCATCATGAGATTTAACATTAAATGGCGCACTTACAAACGAAGCACGCTGACCATACAGGATATTTAAAGTCAGTTTTTTGGCTGATTGCTAGCTTGCAAATGACTTGTCTTACCCTGTTGTTTTCTGGTTGATCTGGTCTGCACGTTGTATGTCCTATTCCGAGAATTCTGCTGTCCCCTTCTATTCTCTTCACTCATTTCCACATCTTCAGCTACAATATCCTCAAAAGACACACTTTTACGACTACCACCAGTCTCTACAGAAGAACAAGAGGAAATCTCGTCATTTCCTCCTCTGTGTCTTTTGAAATTTCATTGGAAACGGCGCCCTCTTCTGGGCCAATTGTAGATCTCATTTCTTTCATAATCTTGAACATCCCTGTTTAATTTAGACTTCTTTCTGGCCATCACTTCATTTTCAACTTTTTTTAACTTTTCATTTATTTCTTTGAAATTTGATTGAAACACATTTGTGGACACCTTGTTTTTTATCTCTTGTTGTAACTCAATAATTTTGCAATGCAAACTGTCCATAGTTCTTTGATTCTTTTTGATCAAAATTTTCAACCAGTTCAGACAACAATCTTGTGCAGCTTGTCTCCATTCAATCAACAAATCATTTTCATCTTCCTTAAAACCTCCTGCAGGCAATTT
This sequence comes from Protopterus annectens, assembly GCF_019279795.1. Lineage (NCBI taxonomy): Eukaryota > Metazoa > Chordata > Ceratodontiformes > Protopteridae > Protopterus > Protopterus annectens. The sequence goes on from NC_056743.1 coordinate 606,139,814, forward strand.
ATCTATGCACAGACCTCTAGGTGTTACATTCAACATCACATATTTTTAAAGTAATTTGGAGTCATAAAAAACAGTCATTTCTTTTGCCACGATACGTTCAAGATGCACAAATTCTTCAGAACAAAGTTCATTGCTGCCCCCAGTCCACAAATCTGAGGCAGCATATTTTCGCTCTCTTTCTTTCAATATGTCAGCAAAAGAAAAAGTCTCACCACTCTGTGCTTCCTCTGATACAGACATCTTCAGAAACAATACACCACTGGAAACCAAACCTCAAAATTCTTCAGAAACGCCACAAAGTTCAAAGGAAGACACAGAAGTAGCATATATCCATCTTTATTCTTTCCGTCCTGGTACCTCAGCTGTTCGCCTTCAATGGGACACACTTTAATATTTTCAGTGTTCTTTTATATATCCATTAATTGATTAATTAAACATAATTATATCAAACATTTTAACTCTTTCACCACTGAAACATATTCCAGGGAAAGAAATACTATCATTTTTAACCATTTAAAACTAATTTTTTTCTTTTCTTAATATACAAAATTTCTAATATTTATTACAAAAATATGAACTTAGAATAAACACTCCAAATTTAAACATTTAATAAATTTCATTTATACAATAAATTCTTTTCATTTAAAGATGTATATAAATATAACAACCTATTAGTCACCTTAACTTTTCAAATATTACAAAACTTCATTTTTAATATATAATAAATTAACAAATATAAGTTAAACTTCATTTGATCTCATTAAATCTCCAAATTCATTCCCTTAGGGAATAAAGTATGATATTCTATAATCATTCTCTGTTCGAGCTGTTAAAGTGTGTCCCATTGAAGGCGAACAGCTGAGGTACCAGGACGGAAAGAATAAAGATGGATATATGCTACTTCTGTGTCTTCCTTTGAACTTTGTGGTGTTTCTGAAGAATTTCAAACATAAATGTCTACAGATTTATAAATGGAGAATTCTATAGATACAATTCCATAGATAGATTTCTTAACAAATTTTCTGGGTATAATTCGATGCACTCAGTTGTATAGGAAGACTACCGCTGATGTAAAGGAAAACAATTATTCTTTGTGCACAGTTCTACTGATGGAATTGGAAACAGATAATTATGCAGATCAAAAACACAGTGGTTGACTCCTGCTAGAACAATGCTGAGAACATCATAACAGGAAGAAAGTCATTATTGTACATTAACAAAGGGAGCATCAACCCTAATTTAGTCGCATACAGAAGAAGGGGTATGTAAAATGTGAAGTTTAGATTTATTTTAAACAATTTTCCTGTTATCTCTGTTACCAAATCTAGGGAGGTGATCATTCCACTATAAACTGCACTTATTAGACCAGTCATTGAATATAATTCATTCATTAATCAAAACCCTGTATGTACCAACCTCTTGCAACAGCCACTTCCTAAACCTACCTCTACCCACTATCACCTCCACCACACCTACTTTTGCCCCTCTCCTCTCAATCAAACTCCATTCTATACTCTTTCCTATATCTGATCTCTCACTATGTATATCTTAATGCTCACTAACCTTCTACTTCTTCAACTAATCTTCTTACATCATCTCACTGCACCCTATGCACCATTAAACTCCTTCCATAAACAGCCCACCAACCCACTCCGAAACAATCAACCTAACTCAAAAATTTACTTCATCATCTCTCTCTCTTTCCTACCCTTAAACTTTCAACTCCCTAAAATAAAAAAAATACCTCCTTCTTACTCCCTAACTCCAAAAAATGAGAAATCGTACTAGATACTACCCATTCACATCAAAATCCAAAAGTTTCCCCACTACTATACTTATAGCAGGTGATATTCATCCAAACCCAGGTCCAAACCCGAACCTTACCTCTAGTCAAAACACTTTTCCCACCTCAGCCCCTCTAACTACTCCCCAAAAACAAATCTCCTTCTATTCTATTAATACCAGAAGCATTCTCAGCAAACTTAGTCAGTTCCATCCTTGGATAGTAAATCATACCCCTAATGTCATTGCAGTAACTGAAACCTGGCTTAAACCCCACAACCTAGACACAGATATCCTCCCCCTGGCTATAACATGATTTGCCTAGACCGAATGAACAAAAAGGGTGCGGGAGTTGCCATAGTCTATTCTAGTAATCTCTCTATTTCTCTCATCACACAGCCAAACCCATCTTTCTCCCCAGCAGAAACACTGGCAGTTGACCTTAAACTAAGCAACTACACTACAATCATTATAGTAGCCACCTACATTCCACCAGGAGAAAATATTCCAGTGCTGGAAAACATTCTCTCCTATTTGTCCCTGAGTATCCCAAATGAAACAGTCCTCCTTGGTGACATAAACATTAATTGGCTAACCCTTAATAACCCTGGATCCACACACAGTATTAATCTTTATTGATTTACCCTGCTAATTACTAAGCCAACATACTTTAACAACACACACACTCCAAATACCCTCATAGATAAGATACTTGTCTCAGCTCCATCCAAATATCACAATCCTGAAACTCTCCCCGATTCCCTGAGTGACCACTCACCCATAACAGTGCTAAGATATACTAGTCACCCCCCAAAACCACACAATTTTTTTACTAGGTATAATCTCTCCAATTTTAACCCTGAATTTTTTAACAGTATAATATCTAGAGTAAACTGGGACTTCCTCACTCAGCTTCCTTTAGATTAGGTTGTCATTGCTTTCAACTCTACTTTTCTGGATATAGTTAACTCACTAGCATCACCTTGTAAAATCAGGACAAATGCTAAAATATCTCCTTGACTAACAGAAAAACACAAGAACTCTCATGACGTCTAGAGATAAGTACTGGAATATATGGTTACAAACAAAAAATCGTTATGATCTACAAAGATACAAAGATCAAAGAAACCTGGTCAAAAGACTAATCAACAAAGACAAAAAAGAATTCTACTATAACCCCCCCCACAACATTAAAATCAGACCCAAAAAAATTCTGGCACACAATCAATCAAATGCTCCATCCGGGAAACCCTACTTCACCCAACCCTACCCCAGAAAAGACACCAGTAGAAACAGCAAACACCTTCAACACTTACTTTGTGGAATCAATATCCAATTTCTTTAACTTAAGCAGATCCAATACAAAACCCCACAAACCCAGCTTTCTCTTCAACAACTCCTCCTTCCAAAATCTTCTCTCAAGCCCATCCCCACAACACACATCCATACCTTACTCTCCAAACTTAAACCCTGCTCTGTATCTGCATACAACATCCCATCCTACTTTCTCCAGTCAGCTGCCCACTCACTTGACTATCCTATCTCTATCCTCAAAAAACGTTCTATATCTGAATCTAAAGTACCTTCCATCTGGAAACACTTTTACACCATACCTATCCACAAAGGAGGTAACTCCACTGAAATCTCTAACTTTAAGCCTATTGCTATCCTCTCCCCTCTATCTAAAATTCTTTAAAAGTGCATTCATACTCAAGTCATGGATCATCTCTCTCAGGAAAACCTACTTACACCAACTCAACATGGTTTTCGACCAAAGCATAGTACCTATACAGCACTCCTATCCTTTCTCAGTATGATTTCCCTGGCCAGAGATGACCATAAACTTATCTGCTGTCTCTTCCTTGACTTCTCCAAGGCATTCGATACATCTCTCACTCTCTACTATTAAATAAACTGTCCAACCTCAATTTCTCTCCTGATACAGTGGCATAGTCTGAAAGCTATCTAAGAGATGGATTCCAGTCTGTAAAATGGGATACTACTCTATCTACTCTACTACAAATACAAATGGGAGTCCCTCAAGTATCCATTTTAGGGCCATTACTTTTCAACATCTTCACAAACTTGCTTTATACCTCCTGCCCACTCTCCTCTATTATACAATATGCTGATGACTCTACTGTCATAACTATAACTAACTCTCACTCAGAACTCTTAACAGCTACCCAGTCATCCTTTAACTCTGTAGAAACATGGCTCACTAACAACCAACTCATCCTAAACCCTAAAAAGCAAAACTCCTACTCTTCCTACCTAAAACAGCCAACCACATTAAGACCTCCTTCACTATCCAGTCACTCAATAAGACACCAATTGTAGCCGAATCAAGCTCAAAACTCCTTGGTATTACAATCATTGACCAACTTAAATTTGATCTCCACATAAATAATTGTATCAGGAAAACCCACCTTAAGCTCGGTCTGCTATATAGAAATAACAAATTTCTTATTCAGGAAGCCAGGATAGCCCTCACTCATGCCTGTCTTCTTCCCTGCTATTGCTCTCAAATTTTTACTAACCTCAACTCCTCTCTCATTGCTAGACATCAGACTACATATCACAAAGTAGCTAGATTTGCAACCCAGCAAACTTACAGATCTCACCACTGTCTCTCACTAAGATACTTAAACTGGCTCCGACTGCTGCAACTCCTCCTCCTCCTCTCAGCTCCAAACCATACAGTCAGTCCTATATCAGCCATCTTTCTGTCCAGCCTTACACTCTATCATCTTCCACTATGCTCCTACAAGAAACCTCCATAGCTCTTCCCAAGACCTAAAAAGCTACAAGCCCAAATCTAAAGCAGGACAAAATGTATATAGCTATCACCCCTCTATTGAATGGAACAAACTTCCCCCTCGAGATTCGAACACAGGCACACTCCAAACAGTTTAAGCTAACACTAAAGGAATATTTCAATAAGAAATGGATCTGCCAATGCTCAAACCCTCCTTGAAAACATTCCATTCTGAACTTTTCCCAATCTATGTACTTCTTTCTATAATACTCGTATAACTTCTGGTCAGAGTTGAAAAAAACATTTTTTTCACACACCTGATTTTTGTATTTTATATTCCTTTCTGCTTAACTAATATATGTACAACCTATTGTTAATCTGTATACAATTTTGCTGTATTCTACTTGTATAAAATCTGTATTAAGTACTTAATGAATATTTGTATGCACCGGAGCTCTTCTCCCCCGTCCTCTGCTGAAAAAGGGCTTTGGCTCAGTCAGACATTCCTAGTCAACAAATGTAAAACAAATAAATAAATAATGCCACATACAGCATGTACCGTAGAAGCACCTAACTCAGCTTGAATAACCACATTTTCTCACCAAGAAAATCAAGGAACTAAATCACCAAAGGTACTTCATCCCCCTCAAAGCCCTATCCCTCTTTTCAGTGGTCTACAGGCTGATAAGGTGAGATCTCTGCCTTACATACAGAGCTTCTACTAACCCTATACTTGCAGACCTTCTGCACATTAGTATGTTTAATACTTGCAGAAACACCACCTGTACAGACCTCAATCTCTATTTCAGATTCATTTGAAAATGCTGGAAAGATAGATATGTCTATGAGGATTAAGACGGGCAAAGAAATTGAAGGGACAACACATGCCAAAGTATTACAGAAGGGGATGAATTCCCTCCATAGCTGGTAGGTATTTAAATTTGGACTTCAACAACTGGATTTTATCTGAGGATGTCATTTTTAATAAAAAAATAAACTTTGGATGACTTAGGATCATTGACAGAGCAACATAAGAACTTTGTAAGTTAATGAAATTACACACACTACAGCTAGACAATTCCATTTTACTTGAATGGTGTAGGGGTATTACTGGTACACGAGGGTTTATGGGTGTGAAAATATCCTGTGAGAGTTGGGCCTAACTCTTTACTTTCTATAATAATATACTGGATTTATTTGATCACACAGGTTGCGACTTGATGCAACTTTTGATTGGGGACAACGAGTAGAAGTTAGATAAATTAAATACAGAGATCAATATACTCGATGATTGCATCACCCATGATTGGATTTTTCTACCTTCATTCTCAGCTTTTCCCAATCTATGTACTTCTTTCTGTAATACTCGTATAACTTCTGGTCAGATTTGAAAAAAAAATTTTTTCACACACCTGATTTTTGTATTTTATATTCATTTCTACTTAACTAATATATGTACAACCTATTGTTAATATGTATACGATTTTGCTGTATTCTACTTGTATAAAATCTGTATCAAGTACTTAATGTCTATTTGTATGCACCGGAGCTTTTCTCCCCCAGCCTCTGCTGAAAAAGGGCTTTGGCTCAGTCAGACATTCCCGGTCAACAAATGTAAAATAAATAAATAATGCCACATTCAGCATGTACTGTAGAATCACCTAACTCGCTTGAATAACCACATTTTCTCACCAAGAAAATCAAGGAACTAAATCACCAAAGGTACTTTATTCCCCCTCATTTTTTCTACCTTATAGGATGGACTATATGGACACTGTCGAAACAATTCACATAAAGCTTATTGAGGTTTGGGACAAAAAAGAAAAAATGCTCTTTTGAGATAAGGGTTAACTGGAAAAATAAGCATATCCAGTTCCTCAAGGTTCAAAACAACAGGCTTACCACGTGACCCATTTACCTGTGGACGAGCAAAACTGCAGGTATCAGGACCCTTTTTTGGAAGTTAGGAGGTCTGAGAGCTTTCAACAAAAGCAGGTGAACATTGAAGGGTGTAGGACCGACAATCCCTCCAATGGCAAAAGGGGCAGCTTCCATGGTCATGACAAAAGAAATTAGTAATTAAAGGTACTGTGCCTCATTAAACTTATACTTTTCACATTTACGATGTCAGCAGTTTACATTGGACTGAACATCATGTTTGCAATTGTTGCAGCTGGGGGATCTAATACCAAACCTTTTGTTGTGTTTGACAATGAACTGAAGCACATATTAAGATATTCATGGCAATTTCTAAAAATGGATTCACATTTTTTCCCACATCACAAAACAAGTTTGCAGAAGGTTTAATAGAGTTGAAATTATTCAGCAAAAAGTTAAATTTATAGCTGTTTTTTGACCAAAGTGATGACAATTCACATGGTGCTCTAATTGCAATAAAAAAAGTACTTTCAATCCGCAGTTCACTTGGCTGTTTCTACCTTTGAGAGCTTCTGTGAGGATGTCTTGAGAAGACCTCTTTGTAAGGAAGGTGGTGTTTTTTTCTAATTTAACTAAATCTATGGGAAAAATGTGTTTTTTTTTTTCAAATGATAGGAACAGTTAAAGTAATGAAGCCTAATGGGGTGGTGGTGGATTCTCAAGCTTATTCTAATAGGATTTTTTCTGACTGATTCAGTGGTTAGCATTGTCATCTCACAGCAACAGGTTCTCCGGTTCAGATCTTGGCTGGGGTGCTCTGTGCAGAGTCTGCATGTTCTCCACTGCATTCGCATGGCTTTCCTGCAGGTGCTCAGGTTTCCTCCCACATTCGAAAGACGTGCTTCTGGAACATTTCTCCCTAGGCCTTCACTGAAAATGGTCTCTGTCCCAGTTGGACTTTCCCGGTAAACAAATGTTAAATAAAATTTTATGCAACAATGATGCATATGAATGTGTTTAAGAATGAGATTAGCCGTTTTTGTTCCATATTCTAATGGTTCTATAACCAAAGATGAAGATGATTACCTTAAGGTGGTACATTCATACATTCCAATCATCTTTGGTATTCCTAAGATTGACAAGGATCAAAAAAAATTGTCCGCTGAGACCAATTGTTTCAGCCAGGGGATGTAAGACCAAGCCTTTTGCTATTTGACCATAAATTGAAACACTTATTCCATGATGATATGCACATTTTAAGAGATTCATTGTGATTTCTAATGAATTTATTGAATGTTAACATTGATTATAAACCTGTATTAGTAACAATTGATGAGGTAATCTTTCTACAGTCATACCACATTTTATTGGTTTAGGTTGGTTTTCTGAATTTTTGCTTGACAGCATCAAGTTTATTAATAGAAAAGTGAACAGGCTAGTCAAGTATATGGAAGTGGTTTTGAAGTGTTTTTTTTATCAGTTTTGATACTTCCATCTGAAAACAGGGGCTGCAATGGGGTCAGCATCCACCCCTTGTTAATATTGTGCTTACTGTATGGGAAGAGAAATTTATTTTTGGTTCTGAATGTATGAAGTACATTTTTATGCATCTATATTACATTATCGAAATCTTACTACATCGAATCACTAAAGGTCGACCTCTAGTGATCGATATAGTAAAACATCGAATAACGTTTAAAAAAACAAAACAAAAATAAAAACTAACTAGCGTAGGCAGGGGAGCAAGCCCCCCTGCATCCCCCACACCCCCCCTACTTAAATATTCCAACTCCGAGACCGCACTACATTGAGGTAAACTGAAATCTCCCACTACGGATATATCAGTTTACCTGCACGATGTTCTGCACTTTTGATGTTGCGGTGCCGACAATATCAGCTTCGATATTGTCAGCTTTCAACATCGTGAAGTGGACCTCATTTTCATACCTGGTTTTTGGAAGATACTTTAATTTTATGGAAAGGTGGGATATGTAAATGGGATTTAATTTTATAATTCATCTCACAAACTGCATTTTTTAACTTTATTCATTCTTGCCATCATAAACATATTTATTTTTATTTGGGGCATATGGGTCAGTAAGGACATAGAAAACATGAAATTCATGTCCAGTATATACAGAAAAGACATATTTTCAAATTCTGTTGTCACTCAGATTTTCAGAAGACTATTATAGGTTCATAGGTTCATAGGTTCATACTAGGCTATCTGCCCGAGGGCATTTACAAGCCTAGCCCATCGTTTTGTGGCTTACGCCACCCCTTTAGTATGGGGAACTATACCATTATTTTGCTGTGCCTCTGTCGAGCAGTGACACTGAGGTAATCCCTGGGGTATATCTGCGATCTCCCATCCATTGGTCAAGATTTCTCTTGAACAAGGCCAGCGAGGTGCTCTGCCTCACATGTACCGGGATTTTGTTCCACAGCATAGGGAGTCTTTGGGTGATGAATCTATCCCTCCAGCACGTCCTATTAATAGCCGTGTCAAGGTTTAAGTCTCCCACCCTTGTGGCTCTGATGGATCTAGATTTTTTGAGGTGAAGCATATTCATCAAATCTGGGTTTGACATGGCCTTGTATGTTAGGCAAAGGTCACCTCTGAGCAAGCGGTAAGCGACTGAATAGAGCTGGAGTTCTTTCAGTCGGGCAGCATAGGACAGATTTTTGAGACCCTTTATCCTTTTGGTGAGGAACTTTTGTGGCCTCTCCAGCTCAGCTACTGCAAGTGTCGGGTCAGATACATTCCGAATGGGGCATTGTACTCCATCATTGGTCTGATGAGTGATGAGTAAAGGGAGACTATGACCTCCCTTGATCTAGATGAGAATCCCTTCATGATAAGGTGGGCAATGTAGAAGGTCTTCCTAACTACTTTAGCTACATGGGTGTCGAATGACAGACTACTATCAACCTGGGTCCCCAGGTCCCTGATAACTTCTTCTGTGCTCAGTGGATTGCCACCTATTTGGTAGCTAGGGGTAACCTTGTTTTTCCCGAAGGGTATGACTACGCATTTTTTGGCATTTAACTTTAGGCCGTGGCTCTGGCACCAGTTATCTGTTTCTGTGAGACCCTTCTGAAGGATATCTGTGTCAGATGTGTTTTCTACTATGTCGCCCAGTTTGCAGTCATCTGCAAACTTTGTCAGCCATAACCCTCCTGTGTTTGCTTGTACTTCGGAAAAGTAGATGCCAAACAAGAGTGGGCCCAGGACTGAGCCCTGTGGGACACCACTTGTGACAGGCTTTGAGTCTGACATGGCACCAGCAACTCTGACCCTGTGGGTTCTGTCACTCAGCCAGTTTGCAACCCATCTTGCGATGTATGGGTTGACATTTAAGCTGATGAGTTTTTCAATGATACCCGAGTGGGGTATTGTATCGAAGGCCTTAGCCAGATCGAGGTAGGCTGTATGGACCGCCTTTCCCTCATCAATGGCTTTGGTGACTGTTTCGAAAAAGTCAACCAAGTTTAAAAGGCATGATCTGCCTTTGACAAAGCCAAACTGGGTTGGATCCAAAGTCTGCAAATTCCCTATGTCTTTATTTATGAGGTCCATTATGATCCTCTCCATGGTTTTGCAGATAAGGCTTGTCAAGCTAATGGGCCGGTAATTTCCAGGGTCGGTGGAGGCACCACCTTTGTGAAGTGGTACCACAGTTGCAGTGCGCCACTCCCTGTTAGTCATCTGTATTGTGTGCAGGGATCCCTTCTAAAAACTGCCCAAGAATCAAGCATGGGGTAACAGATCTTTTCACTGAGCAAGCTGTATGACTAGAGACTGACATGAGGCAAGGGAAGGTCTGAAATGACTAGGTAATGGTCAGGACAAGAGCCAGGCTTCATCACTACATCTTTGGTTTCTTTGGTTATAAAAGGCAGTTGGTACACCTTTCAAGAATGATATTCAATTATGTTAATTTTAACATTGAGGTGAATAACCTTATAAAAAATTTAACTAAAAACACAGCAGTACCAGGCAAAGGTGCAAAAACAAAACCAAGAAGAAGAAAACACCAACGTATTGGAGTCCTTCTGGTGCATCATTTGGTGTTTTCTGCTTCTTAACCTTATAATAAAAAAGTTAAAAGATAGGGGATACCCAGATGTATTAAAAAAGCTCCAAGGTACAAACAGACATTACATAAAATGTAAAACATGTTAAATACTGTTTACAGGCTATAGCAGAATAAGCAAGTTCTACAGTTTCACAAAAATCAGGTTTGACAAGGTAAAAAACCTAGAAATTGCAATTTAGTTGAGTAGTAATGAGGATATTGCATTACAATAATAGTGAGAGTGCTAGTCAGGCTTGGAACAAGGACATAGCCAGTGTGACCTAAAATACTGTTAGACTTTTCTTCAATGGACTTAGGGTGGGTTCTAGAGTAATGTCTGCAGGAAGGGTATTCCAAGTGTTATCAACAGAGTTGGCAAACAGAGACACCGGCTGAATTGTTGTTTTTGATAGTTTGGACAAGCAGTCTATTAGAAGATCGAAGTGTTCTAGGTTGCTATAAGGGTAGATAATGTTTTTGAGTGCAGGTGTGTTTTCAGGCTGGTTAAATACTTTATATGCCACTATAAGTTGGTTGTACTGAAATAGGTAAGGCAGTTCTAACCACCCAAGATATTTTAAGTTATTACAGTGGTGTGTCCTATAGGGCATACCAGTGGCAAATCTGGCAATGAGATTATAGCAACTAGATAGTTTGAGTTCCGTTTTACTTAGGTTGGTGAGTAGAGGGGAAGCGTAGAGTAGAGTCGAGAGTAAATGAGAATGGGCAAGGGCAGTTCTAGAAGGTGGGCTTAGGAAAGGTTTGATCTTGTAAAGTGCCCCAAGTTTTTTATTGATTGTTTTAATAGTTTTATTGACATGGATATTGAATTTAAGGTTATTGTTAATGGTGATGCCTAGAAGTTTCGTATAGGAGTCTGGGGAGATGCTGGTGCCATTATTAGATTGTATGGAGAAGGATAAGGCACTGGACCTTCTAGTGGGGGAGAAAAGTAGCAGCTTTGTTTTATTAGGGTTTAATATCAGATGACAATCGGATAGCCAATTTTCATCTGTGTTAAAAGTATTCTGGGATAATGTTCACAGATCTGACTGAGAGGTAGCTGAGCATATCAGAATGGAGTCATCCACATATTGAATGCATGTTGCATCTGGGATGACAATGTAGAGGTCATTAATAAAATGGAAAAGAGAAGAGGTCCCAGTATTGATCCCTGGGGGGGGGGACTCCCAGAGTATTAGGTAGGAGGCTAGATAGTTCTGCCATAGGATGGCCTGTTGTCTACCATTCAGATAATATTGGAACCATTGGAGAGCAAGATTATCTAAGTAAGTTGTTTTTAGTGTATGGATTAGTAGCTGGTGATCAACCATGTTGAATGCCGTGGAGAGATCCAAGAAGAGGGCTGAGGATAATTTGATATTGTTATGGTTATAGTTTATGGTGTTGGAGAAGGCAAGAAGGGGCTGAGGTGGTGCTGTGATGAGGCCTGAAACCATGCTGAGAGTTGGCCAGTAGATTGTTCTGGATAAAATAATGTAGCAACTGTCTGTGGATGCATTTTTCCATAATTTTGGCCAGTGGCAAAAATATAGCTATGGATCTGAAATTAGATAGTTCAGTGGAGCTACCACCTTGATGGAGTGGTAGTACATTGGATATTTTCCATATGGAGGGGATGGTGGCTTCTGCTATGGTTCGGTTGATTAGAATGGAGATGGGGTGTATGCTATGGCATTTGCAGCTTTTTGCAGATACTCAGCAGGGAGAAGATCAGCTGATAGGGTTGTAGGTTTTAATTTTTTGAGTAGAGGTTGAATAAATGAGGTGGCAACTGGTTGTACCGACCACAAGGTTCTTAGAGCCTGTGACGGTAAGGTAAGTAGAATAGGGATTTAGAGTTATCTAAAAAATATTGTCCTTACTGTGCTATATTTGCATTTTACTGGATAGGAACACTTTTTGTAATGACTGAAAGTTAATGTTTTTAGTGTGTTTACCCCAATTTTGATGGTATAATAGAGACTTCTTACTCTGTAGCCACCAGGAATGAGTTGGTGTAAGCTACGAGAGTTGGCCAATGCTACAGAGGTTAGGGATTACATTAAATGTAAGGGACACCCATTTAGTGCTGTAGACCCAGTACAGCATTTGATGTGCTCTGCATGTGATGGATTTTACATAGGAAAAACAGACCATTAAAAAGGATACTAAGAGAAAAGCAGCAAATAATGCCTCACGCAGAAATTCAACCAGAAATGGGGACTTCAAAAGATTAGTTTTTATTTTATACTGGAAAAGGTTGAAAGGAATCCCAGAGGGGTTATTGGGAGAGTTGATTTAGACCATCATGAATTAGTTTGGTAGTGGAGGTTAAAGGCTACTTAACTGCCAGACTTAAACCATAACATTTCTATTTCTTGTGCTTTAAAGTTATAAGCTGCGAAGTTGGGTCAACATCTGAAAGGGCTCGCAATTGTATAATAACATAGTTGCATTATTCTATCAGATTTTATTAAAATTATTCATTTACATATATAAACATATGCTAAATATGCATAACTCATAAACACATCTGCAGAATTAAAAATAACATTGGACGGGGCAGTGGTGCAGCGGTAGCGTTGTCGCCTCACAGCAAGAGGTTCTCTGGTTCGATTCTCAGCTGGGGTGCCTTCTGAGTGGAGTCTGCATGTCCTCCCTGCATTCGTGTGGGTTTCCTCCGGGTGCTCTGGTTTCCTCCCACCTTACAAAGACATGCATCTGGAGCCTTTCTCCCCGGGCCTCCGCTGAAAATTGGCTTCGTTCCAAGTCGGACTTTCCCGGTTAACAAATGTTAAATAAAAAAAAAAAATTAAATAACAGTTCCTGTTATGTGTTTTAACTTGCATATTTGTAATACAATATGGGTTTTGCTGATGGGCAATGCTTTTGATATACTGATAGGACAGGACAGGGTGGTCCCGTAATTAGTTTGAAATTTTACATAAGAGTTGATTCTGTGTGTGAAGTGAATAAATTGTTTTGATGAAGGCCTAAAGTTGGGAGGGATGAAAGCACTTAACCTTTTCAGCAACTTCTTGAAAAAAAAAAATTGAATTTTATTGTGTACCTTGAGGCATGAGAGTCCGACTTTTATTAGTTTGTTTTGGCACTCACTGTTAGAGCTTTCAGCTGTTCTGTTTTTTTTTTCACTTTCGAGTAGATCTCACTATCTCTTATCTGCAACAGGCTTCCTCTCCCTGTGAAGTTATGTAAATCTGTTGTTTTATTCACATGCAACCTGGATGCATGATTGGGAAACTACAAGTTCATTCCTGGTTTGGCAGTCTTGTCTCTTATGTGCATGGGCAACAAAGGAGTACCTGCTTCAGGGTTATGGTTACTCATATTTACTATACAAGAGGTTCTTGCACAGTGCTGAAGGATTATCTCACCCTGCATTATAGAAGACTTGCACAAAATACAAAGACCTTGTGCTAAACGGCTAAGGCTAGAAGCTCCATGAGAATACAAGGCTAGGTTGCTAAACATCATCACAGATCAATAGCCTAGTAGGTACCTGTGACATTTCAGTTTGTGTATATAGACAGATTGGGGGATATTTGCGTTTGCTCCCACGTCAGCTGGTACTGGAGGACTACTCCTCTTGAGTATGTTAGTGTGTTTTATGACCATTTATGTATTACTTTTTAAATGCAATGTTCTGAGATTTGCTATTTTGAGAGATTATCACCTTTGTATGACACAATGTTATATAGCACATATCATACAATGATTATCCATTAACATTCAAACACGAGCATGCTGATTGGTCATCCCAACCAGTATGTCTGTTGTAAATTGAGCATATACCATTGGAAAAAGTCTGACCGCCCAGATGTTATTCTTCTAATATATGCTAAGGAAAATCTACTTTAAAAAAAAAAAAAAAAAAAAAACTTTCAAAAATCAGAGACTTCAAAAGAAAGGCACAGATGGGACAGAGAAAAATGTAAGGATAATCAGGTACATTATGGAAAACTAGAGAAACATACCTGATTGCTACATTTTCTCTGTCCCATCTCTCCTGTATATTGAAAGTCTCCCTATTTCATTTTTTTAATTAAACACACAAAAAAGCAATGGAAACCTTCCTTTCTCAATTGCTTCCTTTTTATATATCACTGATCCATTGTGCACATGTGGGAACAAAAGTCCCATATACATGCACAGGTCATTGGGAAAACCCCAGGATACCGATGAACAATGTGGAAGAGCAGCATGGTGTCATTATACAATGACTCTATTTAAGAAAAGAAAGTAAATTTTTCCTTAAATAATGTCATTGTATAATAGCAATAACCTATGGCTGGGTGTGAGTAATACTGATTTACTGACAGTTAGCTTTGTCTGGTCACTTGGACTTTGCCATCATGAGCAAACCATGCCAACCATGGGTAAATACAACAATACCCACACCCAGCCATGGGTTATTGCTATACTACACAGAATTCTAAACACAGAATTCTAAATACAGAACTGTACACATGTAATCCTTCAGAAATAATGTTATATTCTGAATTATATGGACTGAAATCTATAAAAAAAGTTTCAAAATCATTCTACAGAGTTCTAAACACAGAATAATACAGATAGCAAAGAGTTATAAGGACAGAATTCTATATATACAATTCTTTAAATGGAACTTAAACACAAATTTAGCAGATAATCTAAATACAGAATTTTAGAGAGAGAAAAAAATCTAAACACAGAATTCTACATATAAAATTCAACAGGTATCTAAATACATATTTAAACAAAACTATTTTCAGATAGAATTCCATGCACATGCTCACATAATCCTACTGACAGAATTCTACAGATA
Source organism: Protopterus annectens (assembly GCF_019279795.1). Taxonomy (NCBI): domain Eukaryota; kingdom Metazoa; phylum Chordata; order Ceratodontiformes; family Protopteridae; genus Protopterus; species Protopterus annectens. The sequence goes on from NC_056743.1 coordinate 606,155,139, forward strand.
TAACTCTGTTTTCAAAATTCCATATGTAGAATTTTGTCTGCAAAATACCCTATCTAGAATTCTAAAGAAAATTCCAAACCCAGAATTGTGCAACTAGATTTCTAAACAAATCTATGACTCTGACAATAGTTTGTCTGCTTTGTAATTGATAATCAAAATTTTGATTACAAAAGAAAGCGCTCATTTGAAAATAAACAATATTTGAACAAAAAAAATAAAGAATAAAGCATTCTTACAGTGTGTAATTCAACACCCTTTTACTTGTATATACCATTTTTGAGTTTGCTCCATCTTAAGAAAGGAGAAATCAAAGCTATTGCAACCTTGATAATTCAAAAAGCCAGCAGTCACACTTTAATGATTGGAACCTATCATTAGTGTGAAGAACAAGGTTCTGGTTAACAAAAGCTAGAGAGAGTACCACAAACAGAATTCTACAAATAGAATTCTAATGATAAGCTTTAAAGATACTGGACAAGACAGTTTATGCCATAACTCTCTTAGACTATAACTGTGTGAACTAACTTAATGTGGAATAATCAACCCTTTGTAATTACAGTGTAGTTATTACATATGAAATGTCTTGTTCTATGTTGCTGTTGCATTTGCTGCATTTTTCAGTAATTTTTTTTCATATTTCTGTTACCTTATTTATTTATATAGTCATTCTTCATTCTGTTTTCCTCTTGGTGCTTTGGTTGAAAAGCTTTGTGTTCAAGTCCACTGCCTGATTAGCAACTATTTAAAATCCTGAATAAATAAATATTGAATTTTCCCTACATGATTCTAAACGCACAGAATTGGACAGGTAGAATTTTAGGCATGGGATCCTAGCAAATATTCTATAAGAAAAAAAGTAAAATTCTACAGATGGAATTCTAAATACCGAAGTGTAAACACGTCTCCATAGATAATTCTAAACAGTGTTCTTTAGACAGATCTGTAAATACAAAATTCTGCAAATAAAATTGAGCAGCTAGAGCACTGAATACAATATTCTTCAGGTAGTTTTGAAAAGATAGAATTCTAAATCCAGAATTATACAGAGACTTATAAACACAGACAACAAAAGTAAACAAGCCTAAATGCAATTCCAAACAGACTTCTACAGATAAAATTAAAATCAAAACATTCTGTAGATAGAATTTTAAAGAAATTATTTTAAGCCTAATTCAAAATAAGGAAGTCTATTGCAAGATTTCTAAGCACAGAATGTTGCAGGTAGAATTGACAAGTTCTAAACACATAATTCTACTGAAACAATTCTACAGATAGAATTATAAATTCATAACTCCACAGATTGAGTTATACAGATAGAATTATAGTCACATAATTCTACAGACAGAATTTGAACAGAATTTGACATGCCAAAATCTAATCACAATTCTGTAGCAGTAGTTGTACATATAGCATACTAAATGTTGAGTCCTATAGCTGTAATTCTAAACCCAGAAATCTACAGTCAGAATTCTAAAAACAGAATTCTCTAGACAAAATTCACGATCAACTATTTGTCCCATAAATCTACAAAGGTATTTCTAAGTTCAGAATTCAGCTAACAAAAATTTAAATGCAAAATAAATTCTACAAAGTGAGTTCTAAATAACAGAGCTGTATATTTCTAAGCAAAGAATTGTATGGATGGAATCTTCAACACTAAACCTGGAATTCAAGAAGGCTACCACCAGGGGTAAGCCTTAACTTGTCCATTTTCCTGCTAGCAGTAGCCTTTTCCATTTCAGAAGCGGACTTTCCACAGTGATTCTGTGGTCTGTAGAATCATCATATTAGTCTGTCTCCTTAACTGACGTATAGACTAGTAATACATTCTGGGAGAGTGGTCTGTGCTAATTAGCCATGTGCCTTCCTCAGGAAATAATTGTAATAAAGCATTTATGCAACCAGCTGCATGTTAGTTTTGACAGCTGTGTTGATTAACTCATCCCAAAGTTTGCTTTCACCCTTTATTCTCAAAGGGTAAACTCACATTTGAGGTAATTGTCAGGAACTTTAGTGGACATGTAGTGGTCATGTGGTGTGTTTGTGCTGAGGGGCTCCACATGTAAGTGTATGCTGTGGGATGTCTGGTCTTATTTGTGTGTGCGTGTGTTTAGTGGGAGGGTGACTATATGTTTAAGTGGTCACACTAGTGGGTTAGGGTCTAGAATGGGTGCACACATATATGCATGGGTGTGTGTTTGTGCATGTAATCATGTCAGGGACTGCATCTGTTTGTGGGGGGGTGCTGTTGTCTCTCTAGACTAATGATAAAATCCTGAAAGACTTGGGGACACAACTTAAGAGAAATTTAAAAAAGTATTCTAAAGTCCCTTACAGTTAGTAGAATATGATCATAGGAAGTTACTAGGCTAGTGGCTCTGAGGCCCTTATAAGCCTAGCCAAGAATTTAGCCTATGTTCCAACAAATCAGCACCTTATGCCACTGTCCAGCAGGGACACAGGTGGAATTCTAGAGGTGTATTTTATGGTCCCCATCTAGTTATCCAGGTTGCACTTAAAAGGTTTAATGATGTACTCTGCTCTATGTGGAGAGGAAGTCTATTCCACAAAGGGGGGGGGGGTCTCTGGGACATGAATTTGTTCTACCAATGAGTCCTGTTGAGGTCACATGTGTGTGGGTTACTCAAGTGGAGCTTTACTTGTGGATATGCAGCAGTCCCATCAGGGAGGGGGTCTGAGATTGCTTTGTATGACAGACAGAGGTCACCTCTGAGCAGTCTGTAGGAGACTGAGTAAAGGGGCAGGACTTTTAGCCTGTTTGTGTAGGGTGGATGTTTGAGGCCCTGGATTCTCTAGGTGAGGAGCCTGTGTGGTCTCTCAAGCCGCTGCATGTACTCTGTGAGGTACATGTCAAAAGGGGCATTTACTCAATAATGGGTCTTATAAGGGAAGAATTACAGGGATGTTATGACCACCTTGTCCCTGGATGAGATACCCTTACTAATGAGGTGGGACATTCAGAAAGCTTTCTGTACAATGGAGGCAATATGGTGGTCAAAAGTCAGTTTGCTATCAACCTGGGTACCCAAGTCCCTCACGATTGATTGCATGCTTAGTACCTTATCAATGTGATCATTTGTTGGGACGTCGCTCTCCCCAAAAGGGATGGTGCATTTTTTGGCATTAACAGTTTTGCAGCACAAAGGTGTATGTGCAGGGGAAACATGACACATCACGATACTTTTTTAAATATTTCCATAAGCCGCTTTAGAAATGTAAAAGAACTGGGACATGGCTTTGAATCCTGCACCACTGGCCATTATGTCAAGTGATGATAAGCATTCTGTTATAGTTTTTAAACAATAATTATTATGAAATTCTTATGTCTGACATTATTGACTGAATGCAATGGTCCTTCACTAAGGACAGGGCAGGTATTAGAGAAAATCAGGGGCATTCTGTAAATTTAGGGACAGTTGGAGTATGGGGGCGTTCGCATGGGAGGGGGCATGTTTTAGACTTCTAGACAAAGCTGTGAGAAGCACTAGATGAAACCAGGGATAGTTTCTAAGTATTACTGAGCCTCTTAAAACATTACTGCAGCAACAGATTTGGCATCATGCTGCAGTGATTGAGCAGTAAAAAACACATAATTCTAATATCTGGCTGCCATTATGGCTAGACTTTCAATCATCCATGATTTATATGGGGTAAGAATAAAATGAAAAGCTAAATCAGGGTGTTTCTGTAATCTGAAGGACAGGTAAAAGAGATGGCAGTGTCACATGTGTGTCTATGTATGTGTTTCAATGTGTGTGAATGCAAGAATGCATGAATCTGACAATGCAGAGGACTAAATCTCTGACCTGAATGAGCTACTTCCTGTGCCAAGGGTACGGGGATTGAATCTTTCCACTTTAATTTGTCTAATCTCTGACCTTGAGCAAGTCTCTTAACCAGATAGTGCTTTAGGGCAACTGAGAATTTGGCCTAGGCCCCATACTAGTTTCCTGTACAGCATGCCTAATAACTACTCATGACTGGGGTGCAAGTGCCAACAGTGTATGATCCTCTAGTGGTGATTACTGCAGGAAAGTAATCAATGGCAGTAGTGGCAATACTGCACAATTCAGAGACCTACATATTGTCCAATTACAAAGTCATTCTTCATTGCAGTTAATGTGTTTGAATCCCATTTCCCATGATCACAGAAACTGCTACTTTTGGGTACAATATAACTTTTCTGAATCCTGCCATAATTTTATAAGTAGAATGCTCAATTCAGAATTCTAAGGAAAGAGAATTTGACAGACGTTTAAACATAGAATTCTGTATTAAGTATTAGACATGCAAATGTACAGATATAATTATGCAGTAAGAATTGTAAACACGGAATCAGAATGACTTATTCTGATGGATTTCTAAACACAGAGGCAGGATTCTAAATGCACAACTCTACACAAAGAATTATACATACTGTATTCTAAACAGAATTCTGTGTGAGGAATTCTGAATAGAAAATTGTATGGACATAATTCACTAGACCAAATTCTAAAAAAAAAAATCAGAAATGTAAGCACAGCAATCTACAGATAGAATATGAAGTACATTGTTCTACAAATAGAACTGCAAAACACAGGATTCTACCAAAAGAATCCAGCAGATGGCATTCCACACACAGGCAAATTGATGTAGAATTGGAATCACTCTAATCATGTGTCATTGATCAACATGTCGCACTACTGAGGTCACACGTCACAAGAACTAGGTGGAAGCGAATGTGTACCTGCAAATATATGGAAAAGTGCCTACATCACCGAGCTTTAAATATACTTAACAGAACTCTCAACCTGGACTCATCAAAAATCTGGACAAAGGCCCATGAAAAGTAGATGCAACTGGCGAAAAATCTGGATGTTGATTAACATACACTTTGCATGCATAATTAAGCAATCCCACCCACTCCAGAGAAATTGTGGGAGACCAACATTTGATATACACAAGCAATCCCACCCACTCCAGAGAAATTGTGGGAGACCAACATTTGATATACACAAGAATCTGTTACCAAGTGCCACTACTATCAAGATGAGACCAATTATGTTCCTGTCGGTTATATTGCCTGGGCTATATCTCCTCACCATCTTTGAAAACCTGCCCTATATTGGCTTTCACCACCCCATATCTCATACCATCTCTGCTCCCACCTTGATTGAATCAGACCAACCCCTAACTCATTACAAACTTATCCTCTCCATTTTTAACAACCACCAACTAACTAGACCATGGTCCATCTCCCCCAAAACTAGATTATTATCATAAAATAACAAGTAAAGCATTGAAACTAATAATCACTGTTCAATTTACTCTGATGAGGGATGGGGACATCCACCCTAACCCTGGACCCACCCTTCCCAAAAGCTCCCAGCCCACTACCACCTTCAAAATGTCAAATTCAAGGTCCCCTAACTCTCTCCTGACTTGTCACCTAAACATCAGAAGTATTAACAACAAGGTCCATAATCTTCATGCCCTTCTAGCTACCTACTCACCTGATGTGCTATGTCTTACAGAAACCTGGCTAAAACCAGGAACTAAAAATGATGAGGTTATCCCATCAGGGTGCAACATACCTAGACTAGACTGTAACACCAGGAAAGGTGGAGGAGTAGCAGTTCTGTTCAAAAACACAATAGATGACACACTAGCCACACAACAACCCCCCTTGTTCAATAATACCGAAGCCCTAGTTGGCAAACTACAACTTAACAAAAGTAAATCTATATTCATTGTCTGCATTTATATCCCCCCAGGCAATAATGCAAATACCCTAGAAGACTTCCTCCAATGGCTTTTCAACACATACCCCCATAAAACTATGGTGTTAGGAGATGTTAATATTGACTGGAACAATTGTTCCTCTGAATATCCTACCACCCATATAAACCCTCATGGTTATACCCAACTTATATCCTCACCCACCAGGATAAATAAATCTAACTACAAAGGCAGTATCCTGGACTGGATTCTTATCAACAATCACCCAGACTTGTATAAGATGAGTACCTTCCCAGATGATATAAGTGACCACCTACTCACTTACCTCATTAAGCATAAAGTAGATAACCACCACCAAGTTCTATATAAATCTATCAGAAACAACAAGAACTTTAACTCCACTGACTTTCAGAATGAATTCAGAGCATGCAATTGGGCCATACTTGAAGAACTTCTACTAGATGATGCTGTAGCCTACTTTAATTCTAAATTCCTCTCCATTCTAGATTCCCATACTCTTATCTGCACCCTCAGAGCCAAAACTAAGACCATCCCCTGGCTCTCAAAAGTAACCAAAATCATAGCAAGAAATAAAGCATGAGACAAATGGTGCACCTCCAAAGAATCACTTGACCAAATTAAATTCAGGCGACTAAGGAATGATACCAAGAAAGCCACACTGTTAGACAAACAAAAACTTCTATCAACACCTTCAGCAAAAACACCAGAACAAGTATCAAAAAATTTGGGAAGGCTTAAACAAACTGCTCCACCCTGGCCAAACCTCCACCCCCCCACCCCCTCAACTTGTGACCTTAAAATTCCAGAGGAAACTGCTAACATCATTAACAATATTTTTACCAAAACCATCCAATCACTAGCTAGCCAACTACCCCCTATCAGCTCCTTTCAAAACTCCTCCACAACCACTACCCCACTGCCTTTCACCTTCCAATCTGTATCTACATCCACCATCCATTCGCTGATTAACAAACTAAAGCCCACTACCATGGCAGCTGATCTCCTCCCACCAGAATATTTACAAAAAGGGGCAGATGCCATTGCATACCCTGTCTCGATCATAATAAACAGCACCTTGACTGAAGCCACTATCCCCTCTTTCTGGAAGTTTCCCATGTCATTCCCCTTCATAAAGGAGGAAATTCTTTAGACCTTTCAAACTTCTGACCAATAGCCATACTATCACCATTGGCCAAAATTATGGAAAAGTGCATCCGCAACCAATTAATGCACCATCTCACCCAAAATAAACTAGTGGCCAACTCTCAGCATGGTTTTAGGCCACACCACAGCACCACATCAGCCCTCCTATCCTTCTCTAACTCTATCAGCATCAACCAAAACAATAACAAATTTACCTCTGCTCTCTTCCTAGATCTCTCTAAGGCCTTTGATATGGTCAGTCACCAACTGCTTCTCCATATCCTGAAGGAACTGTCGCTGAATAATAGCTCTATTAAATGGTTCCAATCTTATCTGTCTGACAGATAACAAACAGTTTTATGGCAGAATACCATATCCACATGTCTACCCATTACTCTAGGAGTCCCCCAAGGCTCCATACTAGGACCACTACTCTTCTCAGTTTTTATCAATGACTTACCCACTATCACTCACAAAGCCACCTGCATCCAATAAGCGGATGACTCTAATATGTACCGCCTCCTCCTCAACTGAGCTTATGACCCTAACCCAGAATACTTTCAATGATGTAGAAAAATGGTTAGCAAACCGTCAGCTTATATTAAACCACAACAAAACTAAACTGCTCATCTTTTCCCCAACCTGCAAATCCTCCTCACCATTCTTTACTATAAGTTCCACCAATGGCACAATTATATCCCCAGATACTCACACAAAACTCCTGGGTGTCACGGTCAATAATGCCCTAAAATATGATATTCATGTCAATAAAACTATCAAATCTGTCAACAAAAAAAATAAACTCCCTATACAGTATCAAACCCTTCCTCACTCCTTTTTTAAGAACCACTATCGCTTGGTCCCACCTACTTTCTACCCTCTTCTATGCCTCCCCCCTCTTCACTAACTGAATCAAGCCACCCTTACCAAACTTGCTAGTTGTTACAACCATATTGCTAGATTTTCTACAGGTGCTACCTCTAGGACCCACCATTGTATCAACCTAACTCAACTAGGATGGCTGGAATGGCCCAGTCTTCTCCAATACAACCAACTTGTAATAGCACACCAAATACTATATCAACCCAAAAAAGCACCAGCAATCAATAAGGCCATCAAACCATACAGCAACCTGAGGTCACTACACTCTGCTGACAAACTGGTGGTACAAACAGCTAAGAGCATAAATGTGGGGACTCTCTAGTCGCCAACTTAGTAAGCAAAACTTGGAATATGCTACCTGCTGAACTTACTTACCAATCCTCCTTAACCCAATTCAAAAAAAGCCTCAAACTACACTTCCAACAGCATTGCCATCTCCCTGCTTAAACCCCGACTAATCACCACCTGCTGTTCCTGCAAACACTCCCTAAGCATTTCAATCATATACTCTTAAGTGTATGAATTCTTGATGGGACTTAGCCCATAACTGCGTGTATTATTGTCTGAAACTGAAGCTGCATGATTTTGATACTGTCTACTATGTTTTATCTAAGTTTGTAACCCTACTGAAAACTGCATATTATACTTATCTCTAAATGTTTCTATTGTTCCTAATGTATTTGTACTCTGCTTTCTAGAGCTTTTCTCCCAGGGCCTCTGCTGAAAATGGAAATTTATCAAGTCGGACTTTCCCGGTAAACAAATGTAAAATAAATAATAAAAATAAATAAAATAAAGCAAAGTCTGAATATGCTCACTTAAGCTTTTTGTGTATTTAACAGGTCAGTTATGTTTTCCTTTTTCTCCTGCTTTGAAGGTCAAATGACATACCCAAGCCTGTGAAATAATGTGAAACTGAAATTTGATAAACAGCAAAACTTTCAAACATTTATGAGCTTTGGAATAATTATTTCTTTAAACCCCAGCACCTGTTTTGCATCTTTAACAAAAGGAAATCAATAATCATACCTCTCAACTGTCTAAATTTCTGCAGAATGACCAGTTACTTCTCTTATAGTTTTGGTCTGCTTCTCTTAAAATTTGTGGCACACTACAGAGGACTGACGTCACTTCAGAAAATGCAAACCAACACAAAATCTGTTCTAACTACATTCTAAATTAATAAGAATATTTAAAATCTGTTTTTGAGTCTGCCCCCCCCCATTATTTAATGCTTTATTCAGATTTCTTGCATTAGGAAGATGAGAGGTATGTGTCCAGCCAGTGTGCTGCTTAGAAAGAAACTAGTCCATAAACTGTTTAATATTCATTTCTTCATTTCAGGTAGAATTTTTTCAGTTAGTTAGACATTGTCATTAACAGATATCAGTAGCATTGGGCTCAATGCCTTACTTTCTAAAGAAACACCTGTCTGAAAAATATGAAAAAGCAAAATGTGAAACATAACAGATCCAGACAACTATCTGAGACCACCAGAGGCATATGAGCTGTTTTATTAACATATTAAATGTTCCTAACTATGGTTAAGGGTTGATGATTTTAAACCTGCATCATAAATGAACACTACAAATATTTCAGACCAGATGATTTCCTGGTGATACAGGACTTCCAATGAACACAATGGATGACAGTTAATTACACATTGTTACCAGTGAATGTGTTACGTCTGCTAAAGCTTTTGTAGGGTTATACTTGGTCTGCCTGGGAAAACTGGCACCATTTGAAAACCACGATTTTATTTTGATCCTCTTACTACAGCATAGGTTTAGGCAAGCAATAACAATTCGATCATTACTTGTTTAAGTATTTGTAAATGAGACATTCAGTGTTTTTCCTCTCTCCCAAAGGGACAAACTCACCATGAGTGCTCACCTTTATCAGCGTTTTTAAGTGCAATTGCAGTTGCTGTTTTCACCCCCTCCCTCAAGTAGAGGGCAGCAGGAAAAGGATGATGAGCAGCTGGGGTTGTCCTGTGTAATAATGACACAGATGGGTGGGGGATTGGGCAAACCTGAACTGTACTTCTGAAGTAGGGGTGTGAGAAAGTCGTACGATCTGAAAAACAGAACACACTTTGTACCAGCACTCAGTACAAATGGAAGTGAAAGGAACAAAAAATGTGCAGCAACTAAAATGTAGTTTCAGAAACCATCATCACTAATTTGAACATGATACAAATGCTGGCATTGACTACAGATCAATAACTGATAAGAAAACAAATTTGATCTCATACTAGAGCAGACCTCCCAACCGTTCCGAATTACTCATTTTTTACCGAGTTTTGGGGTCCAAATGAAGGGGTGCCACGATTCCCGAGTGGCACCCCTTCATTTCTGATTTTTCTTAGCTTTTTTTAAATTTTCGCGCTGTTGGAGCTGACGTCATCACGTGCGCAATGATGTCAGCTCCGTCAGGCTACCAGCCAGTTAGAATTGAGCTGAAGGAGCTCATATCATTTCCGGCTGGCTGACTTAAATTTTAAAACAGCGGGAATTGCAAGTGGCAGGCTGCGCTTGTGCAGGATTACTGAACAGAACAGGGAAGCTAAACACTTCTGCAGAGCAGTTCGTTCGCCGAGGAGCCAGGATTGGTTGTGCAGAGCAGTTCAGGGGATATGGTATGGCAGACACTTGTGCAGAGCAGTTCAATAGAGATATGGCAGCAAAAACAGCAGGGATTAATGGCAGCAAAGAGCAGTTCACCAAGCCGGGAAGCTGAAGTGCAGAGCAGTGGATTAATGGCAGCAGCAACTGAACAGAAGCTGAAACAGGTAAGGATTGGAACGAGTTTTGTGTGTGTGTGTGTGTGTGTGTGTGTGTGTGTGTGTGTGTGTGTGTGTGTGTGTGTGTGTGTGAAGTCGCTTACGTGATGCAAGCTTATTTCAGCTACAAAAAAGGCACTGGAAGGTATTTTCAGTTTTTAAAAACAAATACTATTCCAAATGCTTCTAAGATATAGGAACGTTATCTAAATTAATGTATGGGAATCCTCTAGTAGGAGTTCCTCTCCCTGGTGACATGCTTTGTTCAATACATTATGAACGTCTTTATAACTGATGTTAATGGGGGGGGTTTGCTCACTACTGTGACCGGTGACCTTTCGTATTGAGAGTTTTGATAGCTTACAGAAGCTTCCAGTAAAGTAAAAAGCGGAGGACAGATATGTGACGTTTGAGCTAGCCCTGACCCATCATACACCTTCTTTTAGCAACTAACTACTGAGGTGCAAGAAAATAAAATGGCAGGACATTGTTAGGGCCTATCACCTAAGGGATAACTGATGTGTTTGAAGACTTGCAGACAGTCATAGCTATTACCGCGTAGTTGTATCCAATAGCCTTAAGAACCAATATTGTTGATTAAGCTGCAGTACGTTTTTCTCGGTCTTCATAGTGTATGGACTATGATATTTTGAAAGCAGTTTTGTGTCCTGAGAACTTTTTATTGTTTGTTAGCTGCTGCATTAGTAGACCGACTCATTATATAACTTTTTTTAGTACCTAACTAGCTACCCAGGCACAACAAGTGTATGCTCAGATTATAGCTACAGTCCGCTCCTTTGTGAATGGTAGAGGAGGCTCAGGTGCAAAAAAGTCTGCTCCTTAAGAAGCCGCTATTTGTGTGTGTGGACAGTGGAATCTATTTAAGCAGCAATCTGTTGTCTGTTTTAAGCGGTGTCTACTTTAAGGAGTGTGTGTAAAGTCTTACGTCCTGGAAATCTTTAAACAACAAATCTTTAAACATAAAGCTCTGCCATTAAAGGAGTGTAAACTGTATTGCAGTTTAAATCCATTTGCTGCTGAACTGGAACTAGTTGTGCTTATTGTAAGTCATCCTGCTGCTGAAATTAATGAATGTTATTGCTGTTATTAATTAGTTGTGTTTATAGTAAGTCATCCTGCTGAAAAAAACGAACGTTATTGCTGTTGTTAGTTAGTTGTGCTTATAGGAAGTCATCCTGCTGAAACGAACAAATGTTATTACTGTTATTTCTGCTGCCCCACTTAGAAACAAACTGTGTGTAAGTCACCCAACTGCTATTTATTTGTTGCCCTAGTTGTGAATAAACATCATTGCTTCTGTTGCTGTTTATTCTTGCTGTCCTAGTTACTGTGTGCTATTTATTCCTGCTGCCCTAGTTAGACTGTGCATCTGTGTGTCTATAAATTACCCCAGTTATGTATACATGGTGGTTAGGGCTACTCCAGCTCAAACCCTGTACCTCGGGTACAAGGAGCAAGAGCCAGAATTCCCAACCCATACCACCATTTGTTGGCTTGTATAACATTTGGTCTGTTCCTCTTAAATTTGTGGTTATCTAGCAAATTCACTAAATGATAGCCATTTAAGTTTTGTCTTCCTATCTTTAAGGAAAGACATGGCAACAAGAAATGTATTCTACCAACTTTCCAAGATTATGCAAACGATGTTTAAAATGTGTCCCTGTTTTTTGGGCTTTTGCCCCCCCCTATTATTTTTTGGCTTTTTACAGATTTCTTTTGCTGCATATGTCTTCATGGAGAGAGAACTTGAGAAGTTTAATGCTGCTTATACCAGGTATGTTTGTGTTCTTGGCACAGCAGGTACAGTGCTTGCTTTTGATGCAAAAGGCTGTGAGTTCTACTCCCACAGTAAGTAGATGGATTGCTGATACTGTACTATGGTGCAAGTTAAAAGGGAGTGATGCTGCATTCCTGAGAATGCCCTCTTTTGGCAGAGATGCCTAGTAACTATCAATCTGTTAGGAGTTTGCGATCCATTCCCTATTGAAATAGTACTAGTTTATTACTTTATGTAACTTAGGCAATTTATTCTTCATGGGCAACAGGCACTTTACTTGTAGATGAAACAAATATAAAGTTGTTTGCTAGCAGCGTCTTCATTAGTTACAGATCTCTTTACTGTGGAATTACTTAGCTGGCTCGTACTTCCTCAGAGATTGTGCATATTACCTGATACTGGTGGATTATAGAAGTTTCAGTAGACTTTTATGATGGAAATGTTCTGAATTGGGCAGTTTTGTCATTATTGGTTCATTCATTTTGTTTCATTTCTTACTAGAAAAATGTTCCAAAAAATACATGTTCTTCTAACAAGTGTGCTGTGTTATAAAAGGAATATAATTTAATAGTCAGGAAGGTGTATGTTTCATGTGCAAGAGGTGTATGATTTGAAAACAGTCCAAAGGTAATCTTGACTAGATGCATTTTCTTTGGATGTGGGTTTTAATGCTGTTTCAGAGAATGAGTTTCAAGGGCAGAATCAGAAGTTTTAATGCTAAGTCTATTTTTATTGTGGGACTTTATTGCTTTGTTTAGCAGATATCTTTGTGATATAGAATGTAAAATAAAATCCAAATCATTGTAGAAGTAAAGCAGTATGTACATTAGTGTTTATGGTAAATGAGGCAAAATAGTCGAGCAATGGGACATTGGAATGGTGGCAGTAGGAACTCTGGGGCCATATTTTAGTTGTCAGTTAAGTTTGCGTTTAAAAATTGGCATCCCATAATTCCACTGGAGTGGGTGGGGTTACATAATTATGTATGCAAATTTTGTTAATCAGTGTACAGATTTGTACCTATTTTTCATGGCCTTTTTCCAGATTTTTGATGTTTGCAGGTTGAGAGGTATGTACTAGAGTGCGGTAGCGTTGTCGCCTCACAGTAAGACGCTGTCCGGTTCGAGACTCTGCTAGAGTGTCTTCTGCGTGGAGACATGCGTGAATGGGCATACCTTCGTTGAAGGTTGTGCGTCAGGGCTGGTAACTCAGCACGTAAAAATCAACTACCAATCATTAGCGGACCAGAGTTTCGCTGTGTCGACCCCTAACCGGGAAAAGCCGAAAGACACAACAACTAGAGTTCCAAATTACGTGCACTCCCATCTGTTTTTTTCTGTGAAGAAGTGTGGCAGTAACCAAGTAAAGGAAATGACTGCTGAAGCATCTCAGATTCATATGGGATGCAAGTCCTCACTTCACTGCCAGCTTCCTGCAAGTCACGCATGGGCTTCTGCCATAAATGACTATAATTTTTTCTAACTTTCCAACTCTATCCGAGTCACTCAGACGAGCAATAAGGAACTGCTGCACCATCTCATGACACTGATGTCATACACCAACAGTATATAATCATGCCAGCATTCACTTAAAAAAGGAAATAAAAAAACAAAATTGGGATTTAAAGAGGCCACTCAGGAATTCATGGCACCCTATTATTTTGCCCCCCAACACGGGAAATGCAAAAGAATTTGGTACAGTTGAGAGGTATGATACCTATTCAGATCTCAGAAACTTGGGGAAAAGTGAGTAGAAAAAAAAACTCACCTTCTCCAACACTTCATAATGTCATAATGCATTTAAATTTGTAGTTTTGTTCTGATGTTGAGACTACTTTTTCAGTATGATAGTGCAGGTTTCCCAACAGAGTTCTATAAAATTCCAAAAACAGAATTATACACGCACACAGTTTTTACCATAGAATTTTACAGACTGAATTCTACCCATAGAATTCTAAATAGTGTTCTCCTGGTACAATTCGAAACGCATTGTCTACACATAGAAACATAAACACATAGCTCTACAGACTGCATTCTAAACAGATGAGCCTAAGTACAGGGTTATAAAAAATATAAAATTCAAAACAGAGTTCTACTGGGTACAATTCTAGACACTGAATTTTGCAGACAGAATTCTGTACTAAGAACTCTAAAATTCTAAATGCAGAATTTTACATGCAGAATTTAAAACAAACTTTTACAGAGACACTGTAAAGTGTAGAAATCTACATAAATTCCAAATATGGAAACCTACTGACAGAATGCTAAGGAGAAAATTCTACAGGCAGAATTCTAACCACATACTTCTACCAGTAAAATTTTAGCAGATATATTACCAAGCACAGAGTTTATTGTGAATATTTTCTACAAAAAGAACTCTACAAGCAGGATTCTAAATACAGAATTCTGATTTAAAATTCTAATACTACATCTGCAGTTACAATTCTGCAGTAGAATTCAAAACACAATTTTGGGTACTTTTCCGTTATCGGGGCAACAGTTCTAACGTGGTAGTAGGTTACGCAATCCTCGCACAGCTGTTATCCCTGAAGTGTTTTTTTTTTAAATGCAAAAGAAACATATAATAATGTGCTGCAGTGTTTGTCTGGTTTTACAGAACTAACCTGACATGTCACTGTACTACACAAGCACAAATTTTTAAGTTCACCTAATGTGGCATTTTGAATGGTAAAGTAAAGAAACCTTGACTTCTCCCGAATAGATAAGAGGATGGGAGTGAAACCAGAGATAGCATGGCGAATAACCTGAAACACAGATGTGTCTGCCACAAACAATATTCATTTACTTAAGGTTAGGAACAAGGTCATGTCTGTGAAATGGATTCAAAACGAGCATACATTTCTTTCAGCAATATGCAAGCAACTCTATAACTGCACTGCTAAACTGTGTGTTTACTTAGTGAATGTATCTTTTGTTTAACTTACTTGAAGACAAGGTTGTTATGAAGGGGGCGGAGATGCATTATATTAGGAAAATACAACTGCCAGAACAAATAGTCTTGACTTAAAATTATTGCTTTAGCAGAAGAATACTGGCTACTGCTTAGTGGGAAAATATAAGTAAAGACCCAACTGGGCCCTAGACATAACAGTTTACTTGGAGTAATAGTTTGACACTCCCGTTATTAACTCCATTTTCAGTGACAAATAGCTAATTTATCCCCAGCTAGGCTTTAACCTATGCTACGCTTTTATAATCCACAAAACCAGCAGCAGTGACATTATTGCGATTTCCTGCTACCACTTTAGAAGTGTAGCCCCGATAACAGAAAAGTACCCAATTTTGCAGGTAGAATAATTATAAGAAAACTCCACTGAATTTTAAGGACAACATTCTGCAGATCAAATTCAAAACAGAATTCCGAAAACATAATAAAGATATAAATCAATAGCTAGATTTCTTAAAAAATCGTGAATAGATTATCAGTATAGAACTCTAATCAGAATTATAGAAATAAAGTTTACAGGCAGAATTGTAAGCAGATTCTAGACAGAATTGTAAACAGAATTTTGCAGGTGCTCAATGAAATTGAGGCCCATTATTGCATCCATTATAATTGATTTATTACGAATAATACCATCTCATTAATTGAAACATGATTGATCACAGCAAAATTATCTAAAGCTGCACATAACCATGCTCCCACATTAGCAATAACACAAATCCTCTTAAATCATTGTTGCAGAGGAAAGCTACTTTGCATCCCCAATGTACGATTCAAGGGCCCATGTCCGCAATCTCTCTCTATCTCAATTCTGAGGTCAGGCAAACATAACCAATGAAAAACATGAGATTTAAGATTGTAATGTATTACATTTCCCTCTTTTAAGTGCTGATTAAAACATAGGAAAGTAATGGTTGCTCTGCATTGTGTTTTTGATAACATGCCGCATGATAAATTGTAATGCTACTCATTACAATAGCAGAAAGAAAAAAAATTAAATGGATCTGCATGTACCAAGTCTGCTTACCCTCACAATGAGATAAAGAAATCTTATTCGCTCACACATATCAGGGTTATGGAGTTGCAGCTACCTATACTTGGGGGGGTTGGTGACATGTGTGAGGACTTTGAGAGGATTCATAGATTTACAAAGTTGGTTTTCGCACATCATAAGGAGCAGAATTCATAGGTTCATAGGTAGGTACTAGGCTAATGGCCCTAGGGCCTATATAAGCCTAGCTAAAAGGTACCCTGGATTTCGCCACCCAAGAAAATAATTTTCCTGAGCCACTGTCGAGCAGAGCCACAGAAGTGATCCTCGGGTGAATTTCCTATCTCCCATCCAATCAAGATTTTTCTTGAAGAGTTCTAATGAGGAGCTTTGTTTGATATAGATAGGTAGTTTGTTCCAGAGTATGGGAAGTCTCTGGGACAGGAATCTATCCCTCCAACATGTTCTGTTTATTGTGGTGACAAGGTTTAGGTCCCTAGAGCGTGTAGCTCGGAGGGATTGGGATTTCTTTAAGTGGAGTATGTCCAACAGTTCTGGGTTTGGTATAGCTTTGTATGTTAGGCAGAGATCACCTCTGAGTAGGTGATATGCGATGGAGTAAACCTGGAGTTTTTTGAGACTGTCTGCATAGGGCATCTGTTTGAAGCCGGTAATCCTCTTTGTGAGATATTTCTGTGGCCATTCCAGTTGTTGTAGATATCTTGTGAGGTACATACCAATAGGGGCATTGCACTCTATAATGGGTCTAATGAGTGACGAGTAGAGGGGAACAATGACCTCTTTTTTTTCCTGGATGAGAAACCTTTTGTGATGATGTGTGCCACATAGAAGGATTGCCTGACTACTGTGGTGATGTGATTATCAAAGGAAAGACTACTGTCCACCTGTGTCCCAAGGTCTCTTATGACACTTTCGGTGTTAAGTAGACTATCGCCTATGTGGTAGTTCATGGGTACAGAGTTTTTACCAAAAGGGATGACAATGCACTTTTTGGCATTGAGCTTGAAGCCATGGCTTTGACACCAGGGATCTGTCTCAGTGAGGCCCTTTTGTAGGATGTTCACATCATATTTTGATTATGGCTCCTTGTTTGCAGTCATCTGCTAACTTCATTAGCCAAACACCTTCTGTGTTAGCCTGTACTTCAGAGAAGTAGATAGCAAACAGGAGAGGACTCAGGACTGAACCCTGTAGTACTCCACTTGTCACTGGTCTGAAGTTGGATTTGGAGTCTACTACTTTCACAGTGTGGGTTCCGTCAGTGAGGCAGTTGGCAACCCATCTTGTGACATAGGGATTTATACCAAGTTTAGTGAGTTTATCTATAATTCCAGAGTGGGGAATGGTGTCAAAAGCCTTGGCGAGATCTAGATAGGCTGTGTGAACCACCTTACCCTCATCTACGGCTTTGGTGACCACTTCAAAGAAGTCTATCAGGTTTAGGAGACAATATCTGCCTTTTACAAATTTATGTTTAGAATTCTATCTGTAGAATTCTGTGGTTACAACTCTATGTGTAGATCCCCATCCATGTAGATAAAATTCTGACCACAAGATTCTGGGGCTAGAATTAGGACACGCATCTCTGAATAGAATGCCAAAGATATAATCCAAAATGTAAACTTGTACAAATAGAATTCTAAACACAGAAGTCTATGGATGGGGATCTACAAATCAAGTTGTAACCACAGAATTCTATAGATATAATTCTAAAGGTAAATTTAACAGCTAGAAGCGTAAACAATTCTATAGGAAAGGAAAAAGTCTATAGATAGAATTCCCTACATACCACTTAGCAGACTGAGCTCAGATCACATAATTCAGCAGATAAAATTCTACAAATATTTTAGTCGTAGCATTTTAAACCATGAGTTATTATCAAGATAAAATTTTGCAAATGTAATTCTTGAAACAGAAATGGAATTCTAAAGGCAGATTACTACAAACTGAATTTTAAACACTGAATCTAAGACAGAATTGTACAGACAGAATTCTAAGCAAGAAAATAACATTCTATGGATACAATTTAAGCAGATATAATTCTATATGCACATATGACTGTAGACTGAATTCTTCATACAGACAGAATTGTAAACGAAGTTGCTGTAGTTCTATTGAAAGAAATCTGACACAATATTCTGTACTCTGAATTCTACAGGTTTAGGTAATTTATAAATGGACTTTAAAATCTAAGCACAGAGGTGTAAAGACTGTATTCTACAGAATTCCATTAGTCTATGGATTTTCCAAATTCAGAGTTCTACACATATAATTCTAAAACTATAGTTGTACAAACAGATTTAAAACATAGTCTACAAATACATTTTAATTATAGAAATCTACATTTAGAATTCTAAATACTGACATTTCTTACCAAGTCTTTTACTGAAGAATTCTACAGCCAGAATTATATAGATATAATTCTAGAGAGCGAATTCTAAACATATGCCTCTTCAGATGGATATCTAGCTATAGTTTTTGTTTATAATTCTGTGCAGAAATGTCCACAGGACAACATTCTAAATTATGCATTCTTAACAGTGAATTCTATAGGTCGAAGTATATCAGAAAGTTCTGAGACATAATTTTATGCAGGTAGAGCTTAAACACACAGCTGCACAAATAAATTCCACAGACAGAATTCTAAACATACTTCATAGAGGGAATTCTGAACACAATTTTGTCGATATAATAAAGACAAGAGTCAAGACAGATTTCTAAGTGCAGCAATTTAAGGAGATGACATTCTAAATAGACTATTCTAAAAAAGAAATTCTTAGTATTTTTGCAGACTGAATTCAAATGGCTACATAATAAACAGAGAAGTCACATCCACAGAATTCTAAACTAACAATAAACAGATGATTCTGCAGAGTTCTAAATACCAAATTCTGAAAAGATTTGTTAAGGTAAATTTCAACAGACTGAATTCTTGGCACATCTGCAGATAGAATTCTGTATCCTGATTTCTTTGAGGAAATTTCTAATGAAAGTATATTACAGAGATAATCGGAATTCCATTATTAGAGATTTAAATGAATACTACAGGAAAATTCTACGTATAGAATTCTGAACATAAAATGCAATTCAGAAATTTAAACAGGATTCTACAGATACAGTTCTAATCACAGGAATCTAGAAAAACAATTCTACAAGCAATCCTACTAATGGAATTGCAAACATTCACTTCTACAAAACTTATAGATAAAATTTCAAACATGAGATTGTACAGATATAATTCTAAACAATGTTCTACAGATAAAATAACTCACAGAATTCTAAAAATAGAATTCTAAACAAGGAATTCTCTAGATAAAATTCTAAACACATAATTTTATTGGTAACATTCAGGCCTGTATTTTTTTTCATTTTTTTTTCTTTTAAGAAAAAAAGCTTTATTCAGAATTCATTGCAATGAAAACCCATAATTGAGCCCAACATCTTCAAGAACCTATGGACTAATGATCTAATTTTTTGATACTTTATTTTCTCTGTATCAATATGTCTTTGTATTAATTGTACTATGTTAATTTCATTTGTATTGTATGTTATAATATTCTTACTCCTGTTCTGATTTTTAATATGCATTAACATTTTAGTTTTTACTTCTATGTATCTTAGTTTTGGAGCTTTTCTTCCCAGGTCTCACTGAAAATGGGCTACTTGCCCAGTCAGACACTACCTGGTTAACAAATGTAATAAATAAAAAAAATAAATAAAATGGAAACAAAAAATCTTAACTCTTAGGCTACATAACAGTGGAGTTAAAAAAGAAGCTTTATTATCCTATTATTCTGTGATCTCAGCTTTAAAATATAAACCTTATGATGAAACAAAAACCTTATTTGATAATTTGAAAAAAGATAATGAATTATAAACTGTTTCCTTGAAATCATGCAGATACAATTCTACATACAGAATTCTAAGCACAAAATTCTTCAAATAAAATTTTAAACGTGTGATCCTCACATACAATTCTAAACTAAGAATTCTACAGCTGGAATGGTATTTACAGAATTGTAAAGATAGAATTCTAAATGCAACATTTTGTGGAAGTAATTGTAAAGAATTCTGCATATAGAATACTAAAACTTAATTCTCCCCCTGGAATATTTACAGGTCATCTTTTTGCCACAAAACTGTCAGCCAGAATCCTATACCTAGAACTATGCACAGAATATTCTATAACAAATCTCTATACCTATAATTTTAAACATGGAAATTAACAGATGGATGAAATTCAACTGAATTATACATACAGCTTTAAACACAGAATTAAAAAAAATTTTAGTGAAGAATTCCATAGGAAGAATTGTAACAGAATGTTCCATCAACAGTATGCCACAGAAAGAGGACTGCAAATAGAATTCAGAGTAAAAACTTCAAAACAAATAAGTCAGTGCCTGTAATTCTTCAATGAAATTCTACAGACAGAATTCTATAGTTATACAAACATCATCTTAAAGAATCCTAAACATAGAAAGCTATAGAGATAAAATTTTGAGAGAGAGACTTCTAAGTACAGAATTCTAGACTCAAAGTTGTCAGGAAGTACATATGCCTACAGACCACACTGAAAACCCAGAATTTTAAATACAAGTATCTAAACACAAAATTCCAAACAGATAATAATGGTTTGAAACTGAATTTTATGGGTTTAATTCTATAAATAGAAGTCCAAAAATTCTTTAATGTATAATTCTACAGAAATTATTCTGTCTTGAGCTCTATGCATAGAGCTCTAACCACAACACTCTCCAGACTAAGTTCTACACAAAATTGTATACAGATATTGTTCTAAGAAAACTCATCAGGTAGCATTATCCAGGCAGAGTTCTAAGGCCAAAACTCTACAGATATAATTATGCATATGGAATTCTATTTATATAATAGAACACAATTTCTAAAAACAGAATTCAAAGTACAGGCATGTACAAATACAGTTGTACCAACAGAACTCATATACCCAGTTTTACTGATGGAGTCTTATGGATACAAAGTATAAAAATAATTCTAGAGATAGAATTCTAAACATACAACTGCAAACACAGCACTGTACAGATAGGATTCTCTCTGTATGTTATTTCAGAATTCTAAACACAGAATTCTACCAAGAGGCAGAATTCTATAGATACAATTAAAAATAAATTCTACAAATAGATGTCTGAACTTAGAATTCTAAGCACAGAAATCCACAGGCATAATTCATGTAGTGGAAATTTAAACAGAGATACTATGTTGTCTCAATCTGATTCAGCAATTTGGTTAACCACTTTTTTTCTAAAATGTTGGATCCAGAGCACTGACTCCTCCTCTACCCCAACTTCAAGTCTGCAGATTACCTCAGTTCTTGTTTGTGCTTGACCCATTAGGATGTCTGATATGAGGGCTTGAATTTTATCTAATAAGTGCTATTAGCGTTACTTTACTTTAATGCTTGGTCTGTCTTTACAGATTTTTCCTTTTTCCAGTGTGTATTTTCTGTGAATCCTGCCTATTTTAAAAAAAAATAATATTTTGTATTTTTTCTAGAGGTATGTAAACTAGCTTTGTTCCCAGCATTTCTTAGTCTAGTTATTGTTGGGCTAATTGTTGGCTGTGGTATTCTTATTGAATTGTGCAGGGGAGTTATTTACCATTGTTTCATTCTCAGCTTGTTGGACAAGGTCATTGAGTTTAAAAAATATGGCTACAAGATACTGCCATAGGATCCGCATTCACTGTGCATCATCTGCATAAGGGTTACACATTTAGATTTCAACTGTGAAGCATGTTCTGGTTTTGGTGCTGGAACTTTACAAGGGTGATATGTTAAGCTCCCAATCTGAAGGGCCTTCTTCACACCCAAGTGGGTAATGCAGTGACTCCTGCTCCAGAGGTTTTTTATTCATATGCTACGAAGATGGAGAAAGCAAAAGTTCAAAAGGAGAGGGTCAATCCCATAGAGTCCAGCAGAGAAAAAGTTTAAGATTAAGAAAAGAAATCTGACATGTCCAAGAAAAGGTTGCTGGATCATTAGAGTTTAACATCCTGGCCCCAAAGACACTAAGGTGTTGAGATCCTGAGCCTTATCAGATTGATTACCATCTCCACCTTTGCATTTATCACTGGAGATGGAGAGTGAGGCTTTGTT
The DNA here is from genome assembly GCF_019279795.1 of Protopterus annectens. Lineage (NCBI taxonomy): Eukaryota > Metazoa > Chordata > Ceratodontiformes > Protopteridae > Protopterus > Protopterus annectens. Next base: position 606,177,613 of record NC_056743.1, read on the forward strand.
GACAAGAACTCTTCTTGGCCCCCTTTGGTAGCTTCATCCTTCAGGTCCTTCCATTTTTTTGAGGAGTCTTTTAGAAGCATGGTCAACCGGATGATGCAGAAGTTCCTTCAGAGACACACAACTTTGAGTAATGCTAGTGATCACTGCTTTTGGGGATCTGGGTATAACCCTTTCTGCCATGCCACTAGTTTCTCCTGTTACAGTCCAATTGTCAAATCTAAAGGCCATAGACCCAAGTTGCACTGTATAAAACCCATGTTCAAGCTAACAGCTTTTATATTTTTATCCCAATGGTTTCCCTCACTTTCTTGGCTCTGGCTACATCTGATTGGGATGTAGAGCTGATGTGCTGGAGATGAGACTTGGAGGTTTGCGGTCAACTCTGAAGTTCTTCTGGTTGTCCCTTTATTCTCAGTGTAGCCGGCGTTAGAGCTGAGTTAGGTCAGTGTCAAGGGAATCCCACCCTTTCCCCTCTGTGGAGTGAGTACATGCTCCATCTGATATGATTTTATCTGCCTTCAAGGCATTCAAGATAATTCAATCTCCACGTCAAGAGAAGATGTGTCTACCACAGTCTGCTTCTTTCTGACCTCCCATGGATTGTGTTTCCGTAACTGTTCATCCTGATAGATAGGAAGTCAGCCACATTCAGTCTCAGGGGAGTTCTGTTCAGGCAAGCTCCCAGTCCAATTCTGAGCCTTTCCTGGAAGCTTACATGGGAGAGGTTCAGAAGAAATGTCTAGTAATAGGAGACAGACAGCAGTGAGTGAGAGGGTTCTTCATATCATCTAGAAGATGTCTCCTTTGGAAATGTTCTGGAGTTGAGAAAAAGCACAAAGTACACCTTTTAGCACCCTTGATGTCCTAGGTCTGAAGTCGAGCAAAAAAACTTCAGCCAACCCTATAAGTTGGGTTATTGTAGTCAAAACAAAAGTAAAAACCAAATCAGGATACATCAGCACCTATAACCTGTAAATATGTGAGCAGTAGTAAAATAATAAAAAATGAAGTGTGGCCAGAAAAACTACATAAAAACAAGAGACCAATGATTGTATATATTGTATAAACTGCACAGTTTATTCAACAAATATATACAGTTCAATCACTGGTCTCTCTGGTCATCCTGGTGCCACAGTAGTTTTCTTTTTTGACCAATAGTAAAAATCCTTGCTAGCATCGATTGTACAAGACCCAGAAAACTTGCAAAGATTCGCAAAAAATTCTTAAAAAATAACAGAGTGTTAAGGTTTCACTATAAAGTTTAATGACAGATGAGCACTGATGTTACAAAATCAAAAATGTTTTGTGTACATTAACTTATATACACTTCAATATGCTTACTATAAAAGTTTGCAGGCATGTGGAGAGAATGGTTCAGAATAATATTTATCATTGGTCATGCCAGTTTGAAATTAGCCAGTGGGTCTCTCTCTTATAACTTCAGTGCGGATGCTCAGTAATGCTAAATGATACAGAACTGGTCAAGAGCCTCCAACAACCATTTATACAGATGTAGATTCTAATAAAATCTAAAAAGTTAAAAACAAAGGTGGAAAATTTTAAAACGTTTGGTACACTGATGCAAAACAATATGACCATACCATCACCCAATTGTTGGACCATAAAGCTGTCCTGGAATCAATAAAGGAGATTTAAATGACCTTATTGAACAAACAAGGTTAAGAAACTTGATACAGCTCTTTCACTTTGAGCTTCTTCAGATCTGCCTAATACAAGTGAAAGTATGAGTCATTCTCAAGTGTTGCTTAAAGGGGATACATAAAAGATGTTCCACTAAAATTGAGGTTACTGGTATAAAGTAAAAATATATCTTAAAATCAACTTGCCAAACAAGAACAAATTTCTCATGGGTGCCAACAGTGGGTCTAAAACTTAAAATAAACTTAAAGTAAGATGAATAAAACAGGGCATATGAGAATATCGTGCTGTCAAAGGCACTGGATTTTATGTCCACAGGTAAATGTGCAGTTCGTGAGTCAGCAGCGATAAATCTGTCTAATAAACTGGAAGTGTGTCATCCTTTATTAGTATAAATGATTGGAAGATAAGGGACTTTATCTCGACCATTAAAATAATAAACAGTAAGTTTAAGATAAAGAAACAAAGTCAGGGGGATGGGGGGAAAAAACCCGAGCTTTGGGTAACTTGTAATGAAGGGGAAGACTACAGTGAAAATATCAGATGAGAAAATATCTTTGTGGAATCTCCTAACCCACCTATGTGTAATCTGCAAAAAAAATTGGAGAAACTTAGGCTGGAGAAGCTTTATTGTGTATTTGTCTTTTCGGATGCATTTGCGAATGTTAAGGGTGCTTAAAAATAACTGCAATTAATAACAACAAAAATTCATAAAAAATATTAACAATCTTGGTGAGTGATTGATTCCATGGGGTCTTATAGGTGGGAGAAATTGTGGCTTACCAGCTTACTGTATCCATTTTTCTAGCTGGGGGCTTTGAAATAAAATGAGTATGTGTTGAGCCATTAGGAGCAGGAGAATATGCTAGAATGAGCAATTAGAAAAGACCTAAAGCATCAAGGAAGCCCAAGAAAAGTAGGGAAAATGAACACATATAATGAAAAAATCTCATTGATGGTAGTGAATGTAATGGTACAGCTCCTTTCTTTCAGATTGGGGCGATAGTAAGAACACCAAACCTCAGTGTGAACCTCTAAAAGGAAGACAAATAGCGCTTGTGGGAAAATGTGTCTGACAACATTACGTTATCCAAAAGATAAAATAGTTTATAACAAGTTGAATTGAGAAATAAAATGTTTATCTATTTCTCTGGGAATTCAAAGAAAAGAGTAAATGAAAAAATAAATATTATCCTGACAATGGCAGAAGGTAAATTTGGAGAACTCCCCTCCTTTGGAACATAGAGACAGCAAGTTCACCCCATCTTAGTGTAAATCCCTAAGAATAATATTATGAAAACAAGATCTTTAGCACAGCTTTTGAAATAATGTATAAGGAACCATAATATTGTCATAAGATTACCAAATGGTTTGTAAGAAGTCATCGGAACTTGATTAACATAAATCAGACTAGAAGAATCAATCCATGATAAAAAAAAAAATAAAAATATTCTAAGTAAATAGAAGGAATCTGTTCCCCCAGTATAATGGGTACCACCATGAGAATTAATTATTATGTAAGGCAGAAAGGTTTAATGAATCAGTTTCATTGATGTAGCCTAACTAGCCAAGATGGATGGTGCGTTTAAGGGGTAGTAAAGACCATTGTCCCTCATTTGTCACTGCAGTTTTAAAATATCCAATGGAAATCAACCCCTGTAATTACAAAGAAAAAGCTTATCAGCTTCTCAGTGTTTTCCCCAGTCCCGAGTTAAAGGCTATCCTCCATAAATCAGAGGGAAATAGAGTGAGTGTAAAAAGATAAAACAAGAAGAACTAATAAGGAAAAAAGAAATATAAAAAAAATCTTGGGGGGGGGGGTTATTAAAAATAAAATAAATGGTTATGCCATGGTCTTAGTATTGTTATTTAATAGCATGTGTAAAAAAAACTAGCAGAGTGTAAGTCAAAATCCAAGGTAATAACCAGAAAATAGATTAGATATGCTCCCCTACAAGTTATCCACAGTAGGAAAACATGGTGAAACCATACCTCTCAAGTGTACCAAATGATGTGGATATCCTACAGAAGGGCCTCACTGAGACAGATGCCTGGTGTCAGAACCATGGCCTCATGCTCAATGCCAAAAAGTGCAGTGTCATCCCTTTTGGTAAAAACTCTGTACCCATGAACTACCACATAGGCAGCAATCTACTTAACACCGAATGTGTGATAAGAGACCTTAGGACCCAGGTGGACAGTAGTCTCTCCTTTGGTCACATCGCCACAGAAGTCAGAAAGTCCTTCTATGTGGCACACCTCATCATAAAAGGGTTCTCATCCAGGAAAAAAGAGGTCATTGTTCCCCTCTACTCGACACTCATTAGACCCATTATAGAGTACAATGCCCCTTTTGGAATGTACCTCACAAGACATCTGCAGCAGCTGGAAAGGCCACAGAAGTACCTCACAAAGAGGATTACTGGCCTCAAACCAATGCCCTACACTGACCGCCTCAAAAAACTCTAGCTTTACTCTGTAGCATATCGCCTACTCCGAGGTGATCTCTGCCTAACATATAAAGCTATGTCAAACCCAGAGCTGTTGGACATGCTACACCTAAAGAAATCCCAATCCCTCTGAGCTACATGCTCTAGAGACCTAAACCTTGTCACCACAATAAACAGGACATGCTGGAGGGATAGATTCCAGTCCCAGGGACTTCCCATACTCTGGAACAGACTACCCATCTATGTTAAGCAAAGTTCTTCATTAGCACTCTTCAAGAAAAATCTTGATGAGTGGATAGGAAATACACCCCGGGGATCACTTCTGTGTCTCTGCTTGACAGTGGCACAGGAAAATAACTTTCTTGGGTGGCATAAGCCAGGGAACCTTGTTGGCTAGGCTTACGTAGGCCCTTTGGCTGATAGCCTAGTACCTACCTATGAACGTGCCTCATTTAGGGTCTTAGAAAGCTTGTGTTTCTTGAAGTTCCACATTAAAAGGGTCTGTCACACAGTGTTAGGAATTGTTTTAAATAATATACATGGTAAATAGAAATGCATCAAATTAAGTAATTTAAATACCTTTTTATAAGTAAAACCAGCATATTTTGACCATTCTATGACCTTCCTAGATGAAGTTTAGTAAGCCATTAGTATGTATTGCACATTTTGCCCAGTTGTTCCATAATAAGGGTTAGTGTTCCTCATTTTGTTGGAAGGTTGGGAGCTATGTGTGAAACAGAAAACAGATCCTAAGGGAGAGTAGGTGGTGTGTGGAGTTGAGGGAAAAGAAGCGGGTCTGAAATTTGTCACCAAAAAACATAGGAATTTGAGTGGAGTGTTGATCAGAAAGCCTTAAAAGTCCTGTCCATAAGATAATAATTAATTTGTGCTGCATTAGCCAAAAAAACCTTGTTAAACAAAACAAACGCCATTGCATAGGAGTGTTCTCAACAATGAGTAAGTAACAACTGTTAAGTGTGGTACAAGATGTTTGTCATAAAAATAATGAACACAAAAGTCCAGTATCAATTATTTGGAAGCTTAGCAGTGAAAGGGACAGCATATTGACCCTAAAAATGGAAAAAGGGTTTCTAGAATTGAACTTGAATAAAAATGACCAGTATGAGGTTAGTGGAAGTTACCTTCATTTAAACTCACGGTTAATGCATAATCCTAAAAAGAGGGGAGAATTAAATGGAAACCAATACTCGTAGCTTGCGGGAATGCAGAGTGGGCTAGTGGGTTATTTAATCTTAGTGAATAGTCTAATGTAGGAGAAAATGACCGTGAGACCATGTAACCTGGAAAAATGTATGGGGCCTTGGTCAATCAGCAGTCGAGAGACTCGCGTTAAGTGAGCCCAATTGGGACAAGTGCTACCTAAAAGAATGCAAATATAAATAAAAATAACACAAAACTAAATACATAATAAATCAAAAATAAAAAAATACAATCTAGATGACTGGAGGTTTGGGCAAGGTAGAGAAGATTATGAATTTATGTAAGTTGGGAGAGCCTGATTTATTAGGTTAAAAGTGCAAATGTTTAAAAATGGGGCTTTACAGTCAAAACAATATATAGGGCTGGTTGATAGTTGGTGTATAATACTTGAGGGTAGGATAACCAGCCAGAATCCCATAACAAAAAGCAGGGCATCTGGGTAATCAAAGAAATGGGTGATCCAAAAATGTATGTAAGCTTACCTCAGAAAGGGTGGTCATTGAGTAGGAGATCCCCTTACAAACTGAAAAGGAGGACAAAAAACAAAACACATCTGTGGATTTTCCTCAAATATTCTATATTATTTACCTAGGTAAACAGAAAACAATGATGGTTAATGTGATAAAATATGACATCAGAACCATATTGTACATGTTAAAATATAAATCTGTATCTAGAATAGGTGTTAAACAATAGATGATCACAGAAATTGTACAAAGGGAAAAATAAAGAAAAAGTTAATGTTCTGGAGTTAATGAAGCAAAGATGGGCTAGTCATCCAAAGCTCCCCCTACTGAGGAGTAGGTGGTCCTTCAGCTGTTAAGGACTGGCTCTTCTACGTCCTGAATGTTTCTGCTTGTTGGTGAACTGATAGACCTAGTTTCTCAACAGTGGATGCAACCTGATGTGGTGGAACAAATTCAACGAAATCCAGATAAAAGTTTGGTGACCTCAAGGACTAGGTCCCACTGGAGCATGGGTTCCCCAGTAGGTGCTGTGATTGTTGTTGCAGTTATGAGGAATGACTTTTCAGAAGAGAGCACAGCTGTTAATCCCTCTAATACAGAATCTAGGACATTGGACAGATTTATGAAATGGACATATGCTTAAGTAACTTTTGTACTTAACATATTAAACTACCTAGCTTATATGACCCATTTTCAGAAGGACTAGATTTAATGAGTTTATAATAATAATCTCAGCTAACTTACCTACACACATCCAAAAGTCAGTTGAGTCCCAGTTGTCTACCTTCCAGTCAGTGACTAATGCATCCATGAGTCTGGCAATTGGCTTGGAGGATTGAGGAGCTGTTAATGAATTGTATCCTGTGGTCCAGTAATGCAAGGTTTGATTCCCTTGCCTTCCATTGCCTAACTAAGTGACTTTGAGCAAGTCACTTAACCAGATTATGGACTGTGGGTTGAGTCTGGGAAGGGTCCATGGAGATCAGCACTCTAGCCCAGAATACTAACACAATAAAATCTGTTTTCCAGTGTAGCTGATGGTGCAGTCAGGGCAGAAGGCAACAACATTGATATTTGCTGACATGCCTGGATGTGCTTATGTGACTTTGTGGAAGGCTTGAAGACCACCTTCATTAATGCCTATTTTGATGGTTTGAGACTATTCAGACCTGGAGTGAAGGAAATGCTTAACAGGAGTAAGCAGGTAAACAAAACCCTGTCCTGCAGTAGGAATGTTCTTTCCATCTCACAGTGGACATTTGTCTTGAAACCAGAAAGGGGTGAGGCTTGGGTTCTGAAAAATCATAGGGCTTTGGTCAAGATGCATCTTTAACAGGCCTCTTAAAGCAGGAGAGTAACTTTAGTGGACATTCACAGCAGCAAACTACAAAAGCAGGGATTTTTTGACCTTTCATGGTGAAACTTTCAGCACTCCTCAAAGGTTGCCTGGCTGACATAGTCTGTAGGCAGTTGGTAGGAGCTTATCTCTGGACCGTCAAGTTTAGCAGACCATCACTTGAGATGTATGGGTGCAGAGTATAGTCACCAGAAGCTATGTTACTCTCCTTACTTCTCCTCAGAAGATGACTGAGTTAGAAGACTACTATGACTAACAAGACGACTATCATGATGACTGCATCATCCAGTCAGGTAGAATTTGCAGCATTAAGAAAGCTGCTATAAAAGACTCATCCTGCTCATCTCCCAAACCAGTCAGGCTCTGGCGTCTTTTCAAGGATCTTTTTACTTCTGAAGAAAACAGGGAACCTCAGGCCCATCCTGGATATAAGCCACCTCACTCAGTTTATAAAACAGAGAAAACCCTGGATGGTCACAGTTCAGTCCTTTCTACCTCCTGTGAGGAAGGGCAACTTGATGTACTCCATAGATTTCCAAGATGCATACTATCATACGAGGACAGCAAAGCAGTCCAGGAGATGTCTCCATTTCCACCTGGAATCCATCATTTTCAGTTCACAACACTGTCCTTTGGTCTTGCCAGTCCCCATGGTGTTCATCAACTGCATGGAAGTGGTAACAGTGTATTTCGGGCTGCAAGGGTTCCAGGTGGTGTCATATTTTGATTGGCTCCTTACCACACCAACCAAAGATCTACTAGTTCAGTGCAGTGATTTCTTGCTCCATCTTGCTCCAGAGCTGAAGACTGCAATAAAGAGTTGGCCAACACCAACACAGAAGGTAGTTTATTGGATGCCAACCTGGATAGACATTATCAAATACGCAAACTCCTGTAATACAGAATATTTTCCCCTGCATCAGGTAGCTTCAGAAGTCCTTTGACAGCCTTGTCACCTGGCAAGACTTATTTATACGGCTTTTGGGTTTGATGGATGCTTTGGTCAAACTAGTTCTTCAAGCAAGGTATTACACGAGAGACCTGTAGTGTGGACTCTGATGATGAGGTATTGCCAGCTATACCATGTGTGAAATAGGGCAGTGGATATGTAACATATGCCAGCACAGCTAGCTGAAGTTTTGTAAAGAATAATAGGTCATGTTTATAACAAACTGATTTGCACATGTGTTTGCATTGAAAATGTATTTGTAAAGCTGCTTGTGAAAAAAAATGTACCAACAGTGGGTCCTGCTGGACAGAAAATAATACAACTATATGTCAGATTGTATTGTTAACTGAATGTATTTTAACAGAGGATACTGGAAGAGAAGATGTTAATCTCAGTCCAGCTAACTTTGAAAAATACTCTGAAATTAAATTACCTTGTTTAGGCCATAACAGTTGTATCTTACAGTTCTGACTGCAGCTACAGATAATGTCATTGAAAACCAGGACTAGTAATCCTACTGTATTGTCCTTGGGGGAGAACTAACTGGTACGCTGGTAGAAGTTCTGAAATTGTTTTACAGCTTCCAGTTGCTATAATGCATCTTAGCAAAGTGCTGTGTGCATGGTAATGCACATGTGCTAAATTCTGTTTTACTTTCTAGTAAAGGGGGTAGAATAGGAACCAGAAGTCAGACGACCAGATGTGTGTAATGTCATTCTGTAATCCAGCACTGGAATGATGATTTAATATTACATAAGCTTGACGAGCCTTGTCTGCAAAGCTATGGAGAGGATCATAATGGAACTCATAAATAAAGACATTGGGGACCTACAGACACTGGATCCTACCCAATTTGGCTTTGTCAAGGGCAGATCCTGCCTCTTGAACTTGGTCAACTTTTTCGAAACAGTCACTAAGGCCATTGATGAGGGTAAGGCAGTTCACACAGCCTACCTTGACCTAGCAAAAGCGTTCGACACAATACCCCACTCGGGCATCATAGAAAAGCTCACCAGCTTAGATGTAAACCCATATGTCACAAGATGGGTTGCAAACTGGCTCAAGGACAGAACACACAGGGTTAGAGTTGCTGGTGCTATGTCAGACTCTAAGCCGGTCACGAGCGGTGTCCCACAGGGCTCATTCCTGGGCCCCCTCTTGTTCGGCATTTATTTTTCTGAAGTGCAGGCAAACATAGGGGATTGTGGCTGACAAAATTTGCAGATGACTGCAAACTGGGCACCATAATTGACACTCCATCAGACACAGACATCCTCCAGAGAGGTCTCATAGAAATGGATAACTGGTGCCAGAGCCATGGCCTTAAGCTAAATGCCAAAAATGTATAGTCATACCCTTTGGGAAAAACAAGGTAACCCCTAATTACCACATAGGTGGTAATCCATTAAACACGGAAGAAGTTATCAGGGACCTGGGGACCCAAGTTGACAGTAACCTCTCTTTTGGCACTCACATTGCCAAAGTGGTTAGGAAGACCTTCTACATTGCCCACCTGATCATGAAGGGATTCACATCCAGATCAGGAGAGGTCATTGTACCCCTGTACTCTTCACTTATCAGACCAATGATTGAGTACAACGCCCCATTCGAATGTACCTTACCCGACACCTGCAGCAGTTGGAAAGACCCCAAAAGTTCCTCACCAAAAGGATAAAGGGGCTCAAACATATGTCATACGATGCCCGACTGAAGAAACTCCAGCTCTATTCAGTCGCATACCGTCTGCTCAGAGGTGATCTGTGCCTGACATACAAGGCCATGTCCAACCCGGAATTAATGGACATGCTCCACCTCAAAAAATCCAAATCCACCAGAGCCATGAGAGCAAGAGACTTAAACCTCAACACTGATATAAATAGGACGTGCTGGAGGGACAGATTCATCACCTAGAGACTCCCTACACTATGGAACAGAATCCCAGTCCATGTGAGGCAGAGCCCCTCACTGACTCTGTTCAAGAGAAATCTTGACGAGTGGATGGGAGATCGTAGGTTTACCCCAGGAATCATCTCTGTGTCACTGCTGGACAGAGGCACAGCAAACTAATGGGTATAGTATTCTCATCCTAAGGGGTGGTGAAAGCCACACACACTCTGGCTAGGCTTATAAATACCCTAGGGCAGATAGCCTAGTATGAACCTATGAACCTATGAGACAGAAGTCTCAGAGCAGTCTGTTTTTGAAACCTGGCAAAGATGGATCACTCACCCACTTCATCTTGCCTTGCTTTAGTGAGTAACCAGAGAATAGTAATTCTTTAGACCAGCCAGAAAAATATAGTGAGATTAGTTAAGTACTATTTTTCTGTATCTGTGTGCATCTATCCATCTGAGTTATTTTTATTACCTGTGATTGAAACTCTGACGTTTATTGTAAATAGATTTTTAGTACTTTCATGTTCTTTCATTATTTATTAAATATATTTCATTTTTTTATTGTGGCTGGTATTTTCAGGAAATATTTAACCTTTGAGAGTACTTATATTTATTTGGTGACACTGTGGCTGCTCATGAAAGCCTTGCTGCATTGTCAAACACTACCATTTGTATTAGTCTTAATTTTACTCCGTATAATTTGGTACTCTTGTAAGAGCCTTAGATTTGCTGGCTGGTGGCAGTAAATCTACCTTATACCCTGGGCTGATGGGGCACAGCTAGTTGATCTGTGCCAGCATTTCCCAGGTATGCGTGTGAAAATCAAATGTGTGTGTGTCTGTGTCAGCTTCTTGGAGCCGGTGCACAGAGCACTGGTTTCACAGAGAGGGTGGGAGAGGACTTGGTTTGGTACACTCGGCTGAGAACTCGGCTCTACAGCTATCAGTGGGGAGTATTACTGGGGGCTTGGGGAGAGGGAGAGAAAGAGAGAGAGTGGGAAATCTAGCCCCCAGACTGTTGTATTTCCTATGTGCTCTTAAGGGAAATTGTGCTTTGTGCAGAGAGATGTATCTGAAAATACTGTGCATCTTTGTTCCAAGTGAATATCCCTCACTAGTGTCCATTGTGAGGATTGAGGCTTCTTTATGATTACTGGCCCAGATGAGGGACATCACATGGACAATGCCTGTTTATTGGTTCTTTAAGTTGAATACTCCTCATGCATCAATCTGTCTCACACCAATATGCAGAAAATCTATCAGTTAGTGCTTGACCTCCCTGACAGTGTCATTCTCACCACCATCACCGGTAGCCACTGCCCACCTTCAAGGGGTGGGGGCCATTTTGTCAAGATTCTAGGTCTACTGTAGAGACCAGTCTTTCAATCAGTGTCTTGGAGATGAGGGCAGCCCTCATAGCATTGCAGAGCTATCAGAATTCCTTCCCTGAGGATGCAATCTCTTTCCAGGTGGGCAATATGATACTAGACTGATGTATCAACAAACTGGGAGGAACCCATCATAGCCTCTGTGCTGGGAAGTCATGAGAGTGTAGACAATGGGGGAGATCTTGGATGGCACAGTGGTGGCATTGTCACCTCACAGCAAGAGATTATCTGGTTTGATTCTCGGCTGGGGTGCCTTTTGTGTGAATTTTGCATGTCCTCACTGCATTCATATGGGTTTCCTCCAGGTGCTCCAGTTTCCTCCCACGTCACAAAGAGAAGCATCTGAAGCATTTCTACCCGGTCCCCCTCTGAAAATGGGCTTCATTCCAAGTTGGAGTTTCCTGTTAAATGTTAAAATATCTTCCCATCACTTTCTGATTGCAATACATATACTGTACACTTTCAGTGATCTGGTAGACAAACTGAGACGGTCTGTTCTTCTACCCCATGAATGGTTCCCCCAACCAGGTAGTGGCAATGCAGATTTTCAGTCATTTGGATAAGACTTGCTCCAATCTTTTTGCTTTATACCTAAACAATAAGTGCAGTTGTTACTTTGTCCCAAATTCTCAACAGGGATAGGCACCAAGGGATGCTCTTGTCCACAACTGGTCTATAGGTCTCCTTTATGCTTTCCACACTTTTCTCTGATAGTTTATTCAGAAAACCAAGAGGTGCATTGCCAAAGTAATCCTTATTGCTACTTTTTGATCCTGGCAAGTTTGTTTCCCCTTTTTCTTTTCGCACCAGTACATCCAACTTTGGAGTTGGTCCCTCATCCAAACCTTCTGTATCACCCATCTGGTCACCATTACCAAGACCTAAAATCTCTGAAGTTGACACCATGGTTCTACAATTTTACTGGTGGCCAGGGATGCCAGGCTGTCTGCCCTAGTTTTTCAGATGTCGTCCTTACAAAAAATGAATACCAGAAAGGTTTACCTTACAAATTGACAAGATTTACAATATGGGCTTGCTGCAGAGGTGTATACCCTATCTCAGCTCCTCTACTATTGATTTTGAATTTTGGGGCAGAGTTGTTTTACAAAGGGTCCAGCTTCTTGACTATTAAAGTACAGTTAGTAGTCTTATCCAATTTTCATTTGGGAAATGATCAGACTTCTATTCCTTATTTAAAGATTTCCAAGGCCTATTTGAAAGGGATCATTCTTTTGAGACCTATCAAGGACTTTTCACCCTTGTGACATTGTAATCATGCTATATGGCCCTAACTAACACTCCTTTTGAATTTACTTCATAAGACTATCTGAATTTTTTCTTGGAAAAAACTCTTCCTAACAGTCACACCAGCAAGAGAGATCTCAGAGTTGAAAGCCCTATCCTGCAAACATTCTTATTTGCTTTTTTTTACAAAGATAAAAATAAGTAAGAGTATCTTTGAGAACAAATCATTTTTTCCTTCTGAAGATAGCATCTGAAGGAACTCTTAAACAATTAATCTTCTAGTGTTTTTACCATGGGTCTTATATAAAGGGGAATATACTTTACATTTGTTGGATGCTTATCATCAGCTCAGGTTCAACTTGCAAAGGATAAAGGATATCAGAAAATGATATCAACTATTCCTTGTTTTCTCAAAATCTAAAGTGGGCCAAGGATTTTATAAAGTAACATTTCCAGGTGGCTTTCAGACTTCATTACCTTTGTGGAAAAAAGAGACTGACCTTGCCTAGCAAATCAAAGGCTCATTCTACCAGAATGACAGCCTCTACTGCATTTTGGTTGGTGTTCCCATTAATAAATTATGTTGCAGTTACTTGGTCTATTGATGATATTTTTGTGTTGTACTACAAGCTGAATGTACAGTCCAGATCTCATACATCCTTTGACTCCACCATTCTCAGAAATCTTTTTTGAAACCACCTGGATTTTGGGGTAGCTTGGAACTCTGTCCCAAATAGTGAATCAGATGTAAAAGACAATATAGGATATAAAGGTTGTGTATTTACATAATGCTATATCCATGTTATCTTTTTCATCTGGTTCAACATTCCTCTCGCCTTCCCCCATCCTAAATTACTATGGTAAAAACCCAAGCTGAACAGCTGGACCTGACCAGGGCCGTGCCTCTTGGACAGTCTTGTTTTTTTGCTGTCTTTTTCCATGTCCTATTTGTCAGATAGGATGGTCAGATCTGGTAACACAACTGTTGAACCAGATGAGACAAGACAACATGGATCTAGCATTATGTTAAGTACATACTTCCATTTCTATGAATAGAACTCTAAACACAGAATGTTATGCATTTACTACTAAAACTCAAATGCATAAAACCCATTGGAAAACAATACCAAAAAATAAAGTGCAAAACAAACAAGGATAAAAGTTATATTGCAAGCATTGTTTTGCATGGGCCAAGCACCCTATATCCTCTACTGTGGGAAAGAGTGCTCTCAGCCCTCCAAATTTCTATATACCAACTTAATAGTGATATAAAGATGAAAAAGATCTCTCTAGGTTTTAAACCCATTCCCAAACATCTTTTCCCTTTCATACTGCTTTGCAATATACATTCTGTAATCACAACCATCCCAAATAGTACATATCTATTCCGCATTGTATCTTTTTCTTTTACCAAATAAATCATTACTTATTTTGACTATATCTTCATACTTTAGCCTTTAATACTCCTCTCTTTCTTAAATTCCAGATAAGATACCAGGACAACCTACCTCTCTCCTTTTATAGAGAATACTTCTCTCCTTGCCTATTCTTCTCTACCTCTCAGAATCCACCATCACCAAATGTTTTACTGTCCTGTAACAACTTATTAGCTTCATTGTTACTTCCCCACTACCTAACATCTACAAAATACAGATACCTGTACTTAATTATGTTACTCTTCAGCTTATCCTTTATTCTCCTCCTCCTGTGCCATTTTTCATCCTACCATGAGACAATATCTCACATCTCTTCAACTCTGTCCCAACCACCAATCCATACTTCCTCTTTACACACATTGCACCAAACCTATTTAATATTACCATTCCCCTTTATTCCCAATATAAGCTGATTAATGGCACTTGAACTTAACTCAAAACAAAATTAAGTGCAAAAATCCACTCCAAAAAACAAATTTGCATAATTCCCCAATATACTAAAATCCTTCTAGGAGGAGATACACACCCTAATCCTGGCCTCCCCTATTACAATGAACACAAAGATAATTCTCACACACTTCTCTAATCCAACAGCCAATCCCCAACCCCGGAGATCGACTTTTTGCTGCAATAAATGTTAGAGTTACTGTACAAGAAATAAAACTACTGAACTACATGACTGGATCAGCCAACATAAGCCTGATGTTCTCACTGTAACTTTGCTTAAACCCCGCATAAATGACTCTGAAGTTGTACATCCTGGCTACAATATAATCCGTAATGACTGTATAAAAAGGAAAAGTGGTGCTATTACTTTAATATTTCCCAGTACCTACCACATTTCCCTTTACAGCAAACAAACACCAAAATTCAGTTCAGCAGAGCTTCTTATTGCTTTCCTCCAAATATAGTAAAAAACAATTATATATTACTGTCCTGTATATCCCTCCTGGTGACAATACAGTTATACTGCAAGATACCTACACTGGATATCCATTACATTTCCACAGTAAAAAAATATTACTATGTGTTGTGAATGTCAGTTGACTGGGCATAAACTAACTCTTCTACATCTAGCAGGAACTTACATGGTTTCCCACAAATAATTAAGTGCACCACACCTTATAGCAAGACACCAAATTCCCTAGTGTACAGCCTAGCAAATATTCCACCACGGGTACAGTGTCAGACTCTGTAATCATTCCCCTATTTTATATGACTAGACAACTAACACATCCAGTTAAACTGCATAAAAAACAACATGTAACCTTTCCAAGTTTAAGCCAGAAATGTTCATTACTAAACTATCATCTATTAACTGGAACTGGAACTTTATAAAAAATTCCTCCTTTTAGATAATGCTGTAAATTAATTCAATACAACTATTCCACATATCCTAAATAGTCTTTCAACTCCTAGAAGGAAGATACTGAAAACAAATAATGCAATTTGGCTACCTAAAAAGAGTAGAATGCTAGTTCAGGCTAGAGAGAGCATGGAAAAAATGGCAAATACATAAAACACCTCAATATCTTAAACTTGAGTGCTTTACAGACGAACTAAAAAAAAAAAAAACAAATAAATGAAGACAAAAAAACTATACTATAATAATTTTCAGAACAATACTAAAAACAAGCCTGAAACATTTTGGACATTTTATTGAAGAATTCTTACATCCTAGACAAAAATTGAACCCAAACCCCTCTCCCGATAACTCACAACTTCAAACTGAAAAACAATTCAACTCTTATTTTATAGATAATATAGCATCTCTAACCAAGGATTCCTCAAAATCTAATCCCAATCTTTTGCAACAGCAACATATCACCATATCCACTTTCACCTTCAAATCTGTGCCTACATCCTATATAAAACTACTCTTAAACTGTGTCCTCCTTCAGCTTATGATCTTCCAAGCGATTACCCCAAAATAGCAGCCAATAGCATTGTCTTTCCTGTCTAAATCCTCATAAATAGGTCAGTACAGAAATCCCTCTATCCCTGTCTTTGGACAAAGTCATACATTATCCCTCTGTACAAAGGGGAAAATTTAACAAACATTGATAAATTTAGACTTACAGCAGTCTTGTTGCTCCTCACCAATTTGTATTCAAAAACAATTGCTAGACTATCACCTGCATTAAGATGTCCTATCCCCTACACAACATGGCTTCCATCCTTCCCATAGTACTAGCACTTTCCTTATAACCTAAATAGATACTATCAGTATAGCCAGAGATAATGGCAAACTAGTGTCTTCCTCATTTCTAGACTTGTCTAAAGCCTTTGACACAGTTTGTCACAGCAAACTTAAAATGCCCTCACTAGGTCTTTCTCACTCCACCCTACTGTAGTTCAAAAACTACCTGTCCAATAGGTATCAGTCAGTAAAATGACTTTCTGTGCTGTCTCCTTACCTCCCAGTCACCACTAGAGTACCACAAGGCTCTATCCTTGGTCCCATTCTCTATAACATTTTCACCATCACCCTCTATACTTCCACACAATAGGCTACCCTAATACAATACGCAGATAATTCCACTTTAATCTGCACATCTGACAATATGGTACATCTCCAAAAAATTACTCAGGAAATTTTAACAGCCACTGAAATATGGCTTTGTAGCTCACAGCTCATGCTCAACCCAAGAAAGACCAAACTACTACTATTTCCCCAAATCCTCTCATGAAAAACAAAATTGTAAGTCCTCTGTCGATAATACAACCACTGAAGTTGCTTTTCATAGCAAACTATTGGGGGTGACAGTGGATGTTGATCTCACATTTTACCTGCATATACAAAATTGGATAAGAAAAACTCGTCAAAAACCATGGAGGCTTTACAGAGCCAAAAACGTTCTCTCTAATGAAACTAAAACTACATTTGCCACCATTATTCTCCTCCCCATTCTTTATAACACTCCCATCCTTACTAACCTCCAGGCTTCACAAAAATTAAAATGTGAACTATGCTATAACAAAATTGCAAAATTTACATAGACCTTCCATAACCCACCACTGTATACAACTGAAAAGCCTAAACTGGTTAGAACTCTCAAATTAACTAATATATACACAACTTTTTATCTGTTTACTATGGAATGGGCGAACGGGGTCGGGTCGCACAGTTGTAATATCAGAAAAGAATGCTGAATTTGGAAACCTCGGAAGACCGGAATGTCAAAAATGGTAAACACAAAAATATGTATATGGCATTTTCGACATTCTCATCTTCCAGCCATGTTAGCTTGCGTCTACTGTTTTGCAAGGGAGCTACACACCCCCTGCACATTAAATATACCGACTCCAAGATCGCACTACAGTGAGGAAATGGGCTACTTCCCTGTTCCTCACTGAAGCTCGACTTCCCTCCTCAGTCTCTGCACCATGCAACTCGACTAACCTTGGTCGACCACTGTCTGTTCGATTTCCTGCCCCTTGGAAACCATGGTTTTGAACATCAGCCATTCAACTGATTGCCATTTGGGTAAGTCATAGTAAACCCTTTTTATCACCTATAAAATTATCAGGCATTCATCTGCCTGTCCAACACTAAAAAACATTCTACACAACTATGTTCCCAGTTGGTTATTGCGATTCAGTGATGAAAAACTCTGTCTACAGAACTAGCAAAGTTGCTGTGCACTGTCTGTACTCGTACAAGGTTGTCAAGGCCTGGAACTTATTACCTGTATCCATCAAGTCTGTGCCTTCCCTCTCATCTTTCAAAACCACTCTGAAAGGTTTCCTAGCTAAAATCTGACACTGTTCTTGCTCAAAACCAAGATAAAACTATATTCCTAAATGTGAATAAGTACCTTTTCATTCTTTATATTGCCTTACTCTCTTTCACTTAATTCCTTACTGCTATCTAATTATTTTCTCTGACTTTCTCTCTAAATATACTATAAGCCTGTTTTCCCTCACTTCATGTTGCAGTTCCTGTTTGTATTAGACTAACTTACCTTTAATTTCTCTGCAAATTTGCTAAAATTTATCTAAATATTAAATGATGGTCATATACCTTGAATTGTTTCTTAACCAATGTTTTTGTATTATGTCTAATTTGTTATAAATTGAACTGCAGATTTTTTTTATTGCTAAAATGTTTTGTAGTAATTTTGAAGCTTTTCTCCCTGGCCCTGTTCTGAAAATTGGTTTCTAACCACTTACTCTTTCCTGGTAATCAAATGTTAGTAAATAATTGTTTTGCACAGAAAGGGTGGGGGGGGCAAGGTGACAGCAACACTATCATAAGCATCCAGATAATTGGTGATTGGTATGGTTGTTACATAACTGAGTAGTAGACTGGGAGAGTCGAGGGCTACATCTTTTGGTGTCAGGGTGGACTACCATTTAAGCAAAATTGACTCCAGGTATATCAGTTGAATATGTGTTGTCAGGGCTGGATGCATTCTAGGAGAGGGGTGATGTAATAGTTAGGGAGCATGTACAGTAACCCTGTTGTGCCTTCCCATGTTGGGAGCTAATAGAGTGATGTGTCCATGACTCCAAAGATTACAATGACTACACATGGCATTCATATGGCCAATGGAGATGGGGCTAGTGTGGTATACATTACCTAGTACAGCTTACTTGGTAAATCATCAGTGCAGATGAATGTCAGCCACAATGTTAGGATTGGCTGCAAATAGCTTTTGTGGCTGCTGTTGCCAGTGTAGACATTTTTGTTGTCTTGAGAATAGTGTGTGGCATCAGCATAAACATGTGACTGTTCTCCATGCATTGTAACTCTCTCTTACAAGGACATGGTAGGCATTGGCATTCCACACAGTTGAACTAGTAGATGTCATGTGGACTACCAATGACATCAAAGAAGTGTCTGCCTCAGGTCACTGTGCATGCACTACAGGTATCCTGCAATTACTAAAGAAGTTGCTTATCCTTGTGCAGGCCCCACCACATGCTCATACAACTGCTGTCTGATTTTTTGCATATGGTAGCCAGGTCAGGGAGAGACCTGCAGTTATGACACCGATGTCCACTAACATGCTTCTACCAATGGTAGGTGACCCCTGTTTTGCCTGGATGGAGCACACAGTGACTAAACATTCAGTAATAAACACAGGTGATGGTGGTTTGTCCTGCACCTCCAAAATCCCCACATATGCAGCAAATGTCTACATTTTCTGCCATAGTCTCACTATGCCATATGGATTTGATATTATTGTTAGTCATAGGTGACAAACTGACCTGAGGCATATGCCATCCTAATGTGCTGGCCCCTCCATCAGTGGAACCTGTGAAGGCATGACTATAACAACTGTCAGTGCTAGAATGCATCTTCCTCAAACAATCCAAGACGCATACAGTACAGGAAACTTGAGTGAATAGCATATGGGCACATGCATACTTTGTGGTGGAAGTTGTTACAGCTGCAGCTCCAATGCACATTGTGAACAGATATGCACAGGTGTTCTGCTGATACTTTCAAATATTCATATTGGTGTGTTCTTTAGTATGTAAATTCTAGAACTAACTTGTTTGACACCATCAGGTATGAGGATTCATTTATCTACCCTGGCCATAGGTATCGAGAGCAGTTTTAACTCTGTGTGCCACTTCTGCATTGTGCTGAACTCTCTCCCTACTGATATTCTCTGCCTTGGTCTTAATGTGCAGTATCATATCAGTGAACTTGGGATGCACTAGTGTGACATTATGGTTGTCCACAGCACTGATATTCTGCACCATTCCCTGCCACACCTGGTTCATAAAGCCAGGTCAGTTAGCTTTTTACAGGATGCACATGCCTTATGTGTAAAGCATTCACCACCCACGACATAGAGGTGTTACTCCACTTTTTCAGCTGATGCCATTCTCTTGGTCCCATGACAAGATGTGCATAACTGTGGGTTGCACATGTTGGTCAATGTGTGAAGGCACATGAATGTCCTTGGCAGACCCCTGTGCCTTGGCACTGTCCCCTCTCTCCTTCCCTGGCTATGTACACAACTGCTGTTGCTGTGATAAATCCCATCCTGTCCCATGACAGCAGGAATGGACATTTTGCTACTGTCTGCACACTGCAGTGATTGCCACTGGAGCTTTGCACATCCTGTCTTACATCACAGCCATCTCTAGATATGGAGGCTTGCTTAAAAAACATAGGTTCACAAGCCTAGCCCATAGAAGTGCCCTGGCATCATGCCACCTAATGTCTGTTCCTAGTGCCTCTATCAAGTAGAGCTACTGGATTGATCCCCAGGATGAACTTTCTATTTCCCATCCAATCATCAAGATCTCTCTTGAAGACGGCCAGTGAGGTGCTATGCTTGACATGCATGGGAAGTTTATTCCAGAGCATGGGCAGTCTTTGGTTTATGAACCTGTCCCCTCTAGCATGTTCTGTTGATTGTGGTAATGAGGTTGAGGTCTCTGGAGCATGTGGTGTGGAAGGATTGGGATTTCTTTAGATGTAGCATTTTTAACAGAGCCGGGTCAGACATGGCTTTGTAAGTCAAGCAGAGATCGCCTCTTAGATGATATGAGGCAGAGAATAGCTGGAGTTTTTTTAGCCTGTCCATGTACGATGTGTTTAAGGCCTAGGGTCCTCTTTGTGAGGTACTTTGTGGCCTTTTCAGCTGTTGAATGTGTCTACTGAGGTACATGCCAAATGGGGCATTATACTCTAAGATTGCCCTAATGAGGGAGAGTAGAGATTGATGATTACCTCTTTCTTCCTGGATGCAAAAGCCTTGGTAATGAGATGTGCCACATAGAAGGACTTTCTCACCACAGTGGCAATGTGGTAGTTGGAGAGGTTGCTGTGTCAGTCTGTGTCCCCAGATCTCTTATAATACCTTCAGTGGGCTCCCATCAATGTGGTAATTAGTGGAAACTGAGTTTTTCCCAAAGGGGATGACCACGCATTTTTTGGCATTAAGCTTAAGGCCATGGTTTTGACACCAGTCATTGGTCTTAGTGAGGCCTTTCTGTAGGATGTCTACATCACTTGGGGAGTTAATAATGGCTCCCAGCTTGTAGTCGTCTGCGACCTTGGTCAGCCAGAGTCCCTCCGTGTTGGCCTGGATTTCTGAGCAGTAGATGCCAAACATGAGAGGACCCAGGACTGATCCGTGTGGGACTCCACTCATGACTGGTCATCAGTCTGACTTGGAGTCCACTACTTTCACACTGTGGGTTTTATCTGCGAGCCAATTTGCAAGCCACCTAGTGATACAGGGGTTGAAGCCTAGTTTGGTGAGTTTATCAATAATTCCTGAGTGGGGAATGGTATCAAAGGCCTTGGCCAGATCGAGGTAGGCTGTATGAACTGCCTTGCCTCATCCACAGCTCTGGTGACTGACTCAAAGAAGTCAACCAGGCTGAGCAGGCATGATCTGACTTTCACAAAACCAATTTGCGTGGGATTTAGAGTTTGGAGATTCCCTATATCCTTGTTAATTAGGTCCATGATGATACGCTCCATAGCCTTACATATCAGACTCATCAGGCTAATGGGGCTATAATTCCCAGGGTCTGTAGTCACTCCCCTTATATGGCAAAGACATGGTTTCCTTTGTAGAATGTAGGGCAGCCTGGGTATATAGGTCACAGTATAGCACCCTACATTAGTCACCTGCCATGCTGCTATGTTATCTGTTACGATGACTTCCCCAAGCTGGAACTAGTACTAAATCTACTGTTAAGATTTGTTCTCCAGCTTGATAGCACACGTGTCCTTGTGCTGTGTTCTCTGCCGGGTACATTGAGGCATCTCCCAAACTGCCCTTGTGCTATTTACCCCACTCAGTCTACTGTTTCCTGTCTATTGATGCCATTTGATGCAGTCCTGAGGTACATTACTAGTTGCCCTATTTTTTTTTTCTTTTGCTATGATCGCAGAACAAATTATTTTCCAATGAATTTGTCAGTCACTTACTTGCCCTAATGTAGTCTACTGCAATATGGCAATCATGTTTATTGCATTACAAGGCACCTTGCATCATGGCGATTATGGTAATGAGGAAATTTAACATGTCTGACTATGAATCACTGCCATAATATATTGTGGGATCATGCACAGGCAGTGCTATCATTTCTGCATATCCCTGAGCTAATAGGCTATGTGCACAATTTGCTTCAGTACAAATGTTGTGAAGTCCATAGAGCACCCACTATATGCTAGTCATACTATCCATAGTGTACCATTCCTGTCCTGTGATTGTGCTGCCCATAATGTGTGGCTGTGCATATGGCACTGCCACTTTGCTCCCCATTCTGTGCTGTTAAGTGAACATGACCTCTTCAGACACTGAGTTCTGCAAGGCACCTGCATGATGCAGCCAGGAAATCTACGATATTCATGTAAATTCTATATATGGTCTATTGGGATTGCATGTTGGAACATTATAATGGACACTTGTATAAAACTAATGCTTGGATTTAGCTGGCCCAGCCATCAAGTGATGCTATTGGGATCTTACCTTTGGCAAACTGTAGGTATTGCAATATTGGCATGAAGTACCATCGTGACCCACTCCTCCAATAGCTATCAGGGTTTATGGAGAGTGAGAACACATTTTAAGGTAAGCACTGCATATAGGTTTTGCAGTCTTTTTCATTCTATTTTCTTGCTAAAAGTCTTGCTTTTTGTTTTCTGCTGGGATGATCTCATTGCCTTGAATAGCCTGTTTCATTTTACAGCAACCAAATAGACAATCTTCAAATTGTGATCTGTCTAAGCAAGTCTGACAGGTTGTCCTGGCAGTAGGGTATGTAATACCCTTTTCTGTCACATAATAGTGAAATTCTATTTATCATACCCAAATGTACTAATTAGTTGAATTTTTCTCTTATGTGTTGTCTTTTTTTACAGGTTCAGCTGTGGTGCAAGATGTTGTGTGGTGTCTGTCATATGGGTCTGCTCCACTCAGTCAGCCTATTGCTAGGCCACCAGTGTTAAAATGGCTCGTATATTAGCAAGGGAAGAAGGTTACTGATGGCCTTCATGGTCTCGTCTCATGTGGGCTGGGTGGAGGCTTTTTGTCTGATCAAGACTCCGAGGGGTTTGACTTCATCAAACAATGTTTATGGACTTCTGCATAGGGACCGCAGAGTGCCTCCTAGTGAGAGTCCACTACATTCTTTCTAATTTCCCTTCATCATGATAAAGCAGTCTGTGAGTGTATTGTTGACTGTTTAGTCTAGACAATTTGGATGACTGAACAGCCTGATGATGAGACCAATGTGAGAGTACTGTAGCAGCAGGATTGGCAATATGCCTGCTACCAATTATTACTTAGTCTTGGAGATGGTGTGTATAAGAGTGTGTTGCTCACATGTGCGTGCAAGTATATATTGCATATATATAGATACACATGTGTAGCATGTAGCAGGAGATTATGAAGTGTACAGGGAGGCTTTCCTCTGTCTTTTGAGTAATTTTGTATTTATTTTAGAGTGTGAGAGCATGCATGTTAGCCATTGATGGAATAACTTGCAGTGAGTTTTTTTGATCTTTGTTGGGTCAGTGTAAGGTCAGAGATTTATATGTTGTTCATATGAGTTTTATACTCTCTCACACACACACACACACACACACACACAGATGTGCGTATGTATATACTTATATATGTACATATATATGTATGTCTGTGTGTGTGTAGATATTTATATCTTGTGTGTGTGTAGATATTTATATCTTATGTATGTGTGTGTGTATATATATATATATATATATATATATATATATAAGTCTGTTATTGTAGACTTTACAAAGCAGATGATCATCAGTTATGCAAGATGACATAATCTGTAGTGTTAGGTAATGACCTTTTTCGCAGGGATAATGGAATCTGAGTTAGAATAAGTAAAGGCTGAAGAGAGAGCAGGGGGGTTTGTCCACTCTATGGAAACAGTTTTTTAAAAGTCACATGCTCAGACATTTTATCAGTGCATAAGCAAAGCCTAGTTGACCTTCTGTTTTCAATCGTTGTGATGTTTGGCTTTTTTTGTTACTTGTAGTACATCTATTTATTTATTTATTTTACATTTGTTTACCAGGATAATCCGACTGGATACATGTCCATTTTCAGTGGAGGCCTGGGGAGAAAAGCTCCAGATAGACAATATTACATAGGATGTTAGAAAACACTAGAAAATATAGGACAGTGTATTTTGTACAGAGTTTTAGTAATGTTTCCACATAGGGACTCACAAATTCTATGGTCTGACACAGTCTTAAGTAAAAAGACATCAAGAAATGGAAACGTAGCTTGGTTAGGAAACAAAGCTTCGTTAAGTAAACTACATGTTACGATATTTACAGCTTATGCTTTCAGTTTATAATTTAGTCAGTGTTAGTGCATGGGCAAAGCCAGGTTGCTTTGAGATGCTATTTGAGGTGTTTTTAAAGAGACTTATGGAGGATTTGAGGGTTATATGGTTTGGCAGTGAATTCCAGGTTTTGCCAACAAAGTTGCCAAACAGGGATTCACCAGCAGAGTTATTAGCTTTGTGGGTTTGGACCAGTAGTTTGTTGGTTGATTTTAGGATTCTCAAGTTGCTATATGGCTTAATAATATTTGTAAGTGAGGGGGGTATCCTCAGCGTGGTATAGACTTTTGTGTGCTATTAGGAGTTGATTGAATTGAATTAAGCTGGGCAGTTCTAGCCAGTCTAGTTGATGGAGGGTCTGGCAATGATGGGTTCTGTAGGTGGAGCCAGTGGTGAATCTGGCAATATGGTTTTAGCTATGGGAGTTAGTTCTGATTTGTTGAGGTTTGAGAGTGCAGGTGAGGCATACATAAGAGTAGAGAGTAGATGTGATCGAGCGATTGCAGTTCTAGCCAGTGGAGTAAAAATGTTATATTTCTATACAGTGATTAGAGTTTCTTATTGATGGTCTGTACAGTTTTGTTAACCTGTAGGTCAAATTTAAGATTATCTGTGATAACCCCTAGAAGCTTGGTGTGGGTATCTGGGGAGATAATGTTACCATTGTTGGACATGACAGATAATGAGAGTGTGGTGGATCTACTAGTTGGGGTGAAAAGTAGAAGTTTGGTTTTATTGGGGTTCAGGAGTAAGCATTGGTTGGTGAGCCAGTTTTCAATATTATTAAACATATCCTGGGTTAAGATTTGCAGTTCAGATGGTGAGGTGGCTGAGCAGATCAGATTGGAATCATCTGTGTATTGAATGCAGGTAGCTTTAGGGATAGCAGTGTGAAAGTTGTTGATGAAAATAGAGAAGAGTAGTGGCCCTAGTATGGAGCCTTGAGGGACACCAAGTGTGACAGGTAGATGGCTGGACAGCTCGCCCTGCCATAATACTGTCTGCTGCCTAGAAGTCAGATAGGACTGAAACCACTGGATTGCATGCTCATTAAGGGAAACTGACTTTAGAGAAAGAATGAGAAGTTCATGGTTGACCATATCAAAAGCTTTTGATAGGTCAAGAAAGAGGGCAGAGGATAGCCTATTGTTTCTGTTTTGGTTAATGGCAGTAGTAAAGGAAAGGAGGGCTGAGGTGGTGCTATGGTGAGGCCTGAAACCATGCTGGGAGTTGGATAGTAAGTTATTGCATTAGTTGCTTGTGTTCTATGATACAGGTTAGTAGATGGTTGCTAAGGTCATCAGGGAGAGTCCCAGCTGTGTACAGCTGGGGTTGGTTATTGACTAGGATCCAGTCTATGATACTTTCCCTGTTGGTAGGTTTGTTTATTCTGGTGGGAAAGGTTATGGTCTGTTTAAACCCAGACAAGTTTATAGGAGTGAGGGGGTGTTCACAGGAGCAGGGGTATCAGTCAGTATTGAAGTCGTCAAGAACTATGGTTTCTTGGGGATCGGTACTGGATAACCAGTAAAGGATATCCTCTAGGGTGTTAATATTGTTGCTTGGTGGAATAAATGCACAGATTATGTACAAGCATTTATTAGTGTTGATCTGTAGTTTGGTTATGAGAAGTTCTGCATTGTTGAATTGGGGTGGTTGATTGGTTTCTCTATTGACAGAGTATTTTTGTAAAGGACTGCTATCCCACCTCCTTTCCTTGTAGTGCGATCTAGCCGGTGAATATTATAGCCTGGAGGTAGTATCTCATTATCAGTAGTATTTGGTTTTAGCCAGGTTTCTGTAAGGCACATAATATCTGGGGAGTGGATTGCAAGGAGGGCGTGTGGGTTGGGAATTTTATTGTTGATACTTCTAATATTTAGGTGAAATGCAAGGAGGGAACCGGTGGGAGGAGAAAGGGGTAGCTTGACTGTGGGGGTTGTGGTAGGGGAGTGAAGGTTATTGGGTGTTTGTGGGCCAGGGTTGGGATCAATGCCTCCATTTATTACTAGGTTATAATGACAGGACACAAAGCCTTAGGAGTTTATTTATAAGTTTTATATAGTTTAGTAGCTTTACAGGGTTGATATTTAGTTAAGAGCAGTAGGTTGGGTGTGCAGAGGATGATAGTGTTTGGTCTAATGTGTAAAGTCATAGGTGATTGACCATTTGGGTAGTGAATACCATGGTCAAGTTTTTGTCTGTCTGCCTATAGTTATATCCATTGGCAAGTCTAAATTTGTAAATATCACATTGACAACACACCCCTGACAAATGACACAGTAATGAGGGATCTGGGAGCCTGTATCAGTGATGAATTAAGCTTTGATCACTAAATATTCACGATTTACACTAGGTTGACTTTTTGGGGGTTAATCAAAGCCTTTAAAATAAATCCTTAAACAGTTTGGTCTACATGACATTAGACTTAATCAGAATAAGTAGCAACTTTAACGCTGGTAATTTAAACTATAACCTATAATGAAGGTCATCAGTCATGTGACCAACCACAATAATTAAAATCAAAAATTTAAAGAATAAATAAAATATACTGAAAATGACAAATTATCAATAAATATAGTAAGAAAGTATAAAATTATACACATTTAAATATGTAAAATACCATTAATTTGAACTGTATCCCTAAAATATAAAAATCAAAAATGTACATCTGCCCTTTTAACTGTTTTGCTGATCACATCAGTAGCACTTTTAATGAAGTCTAATAATACAATTCCTGCTGCTCTATTTTCTCACCCCATCTAAGAGGAAATGGTAAAATTTTCCAAAATAAGACTACATATTTATTAAAATTTGAACATACTAAAGCATATCTTACTAAAGCATTAATAACATCTTTCTTTTTAAATTAGTATGCAAGTTCATATATTCTAGATCCAAGTTACATCTCCATCTTCCCCACATTTATTTAACATGAAAAATATAGGCAAATATATTCCCTCCTTCAGTATTGCAAATATAACTACCCCTACAGTTTACTGACCTTGAATACTCATTGGCCATAACATTAGTTGTAATGTTAATAAACCTATGCTGTCAGCAACTACCACAATGACATTTCTCCAAAAATCTCCTTAAAAAGTTTGTTCTCTTTCAAGATTTTCTTTAATTTTCTGTCCTTTTTCATATACAAAATGTGGTGTCACCCAAAATGTCATTTAGATGGTTATTAATAACCATGTTAGTTTTTTAGAAATCACATTTAGAAATCATATTTTTTGATGCTCTGAAATTTGTTATAAAATTTAAAATGACCTTTGCATTATTAAAATTAGGATCATTATCTTTGCTATCATTTTTATCCATATTTTCTGTATCAGACTCATTAATGGACAATCATTTTACACTATTCTCCAACTTTTCAAAGCAAAGTTAGTTATTCTGGATAGCCTGTATTGAAAAACATCATTATGAACTCAACGTCCTTGTTAAATTCTTTGACATCTGTGATGTCTGGATAATCAAATGTGTGGTCCCATAATCAAGCTATTTTTTCTGCCATACATGGTGCTAACTAGAGAAGTCTGACTATTTGAGGATGTGGACATCCTAAAGAGTAGACCTAAAACATTCTTGACTTAAATTTTTATATCCAAAAATTCAGTACTTAATAAATCACACTGAAGAGTACTTAAAAATATATCATCCATTGTAATTATTGTTCCTTGCCATAAAATTAAAACATAATCTAAAAATCTAATATAAGTATGTATAGCCCTCATGCCCTCATAAACATGAATTGAAAATATATGATTTCTTCCATAATCATAAAATAGCATTGCCATATAGTGGTGCTGCCTTTGCTCCATGAAAACATCCCAATGTTGGCAGCAATATCCTCATTCAAAAATATTTTTTCTTTAAAATATCCATCAAAAACATGATTTTACTTCTTATGTTTTTGTGTACCAGGGCTTCCAAAACTCAAAGTAATTTCTAAGTATGCAGAACTGATATGTATAGGTCAAAAACATTTGCATTTACTAATACCAAGCATTTTTCTTGGCTTACATTATTAATCTCTTATAAGTGCCAAAAATCATGCAAAATGTGTTTTTTATTAAAAAGATCTTAACTTTGAATCAACATAAACAGCTGATAGTTTATTGGTGGAGGTGATGGATGAAACAATTGGGCAAAATGGGACATTATCTAGTCATTTGTGTGTTTTGGTAATATCAGAAATCCCCAGAACAGGATCATCAACCTTCTAAAATTCTTGAACATCATAATGCATCACCCCCTGCAACTACAGATCACGCACTAATAATTTAATATTTCTGTAAACCGTACTAATTTCATTACAAGAAATTATTTCATAAAACAGGTGTACTGGCTATAAATAATGAACTTAACTCCCCAGGATGTCCTATTATCATCTTTACCTTTACACTTGCCTAACACTAGGTTTTCTTTACACCCACTTTGCCAATTCCTTTCTTTGTTACTTCTTGCTAGAAATAATCTGTTATTTCTTTCTTTGCCTATACTTTAATAACTCTCACCCTTTTCAGCAGATACATTCTTTCTCTGCCAATATTTTATTCTTCCTATTATAATGCTTCTCACTAATAGAATGATTCCACCCTTGATGATACAATTTCAATCTATGTATTTCTCCTTGCATGTCATATGTCTGCCATAATTCCTATTTATAGCAGAAGTTCACTAATAATAATGTGCTTCACTCTGCTCTAATCTCTGCCAAACTGTATCTTTTTTCTTCTGTTCTCAGTGGTTTAAAGATTAAAATGTGTGTACTCATTTTGCTTCATATTGCTCCACTCATATTACCTTTGTTCTTTTTCAGTTACACTCTGTATTACCTTGTCTTTAAATATGAATATGTTAATTACTTGATTATTTATAATAATGGAGCGTTTCTCCCTAGTCATCTCCTGCATAGGGGTATTTCTTGTATATCACTTAGAACTTCCTGGTCAAATGCTAATCAAGCAAGAAATAAATTCTTAGCTTTAGAATATGCATGAGAATCCATAATAACTTCCCACCCTTGTGCAGTTTCATTGTTATAAAATTTCTGTTAGAAATTAATTCATTGAACATTGTTCTATCCTGTTTAGTTAAGTTAGTAAAATATAATATTTTTATTAAAAAAATCATATCTTATACCATTTTCACAAATCTGTTTAAAGCTTAAGTGGGCTTCAAATTGGATTGCTCTTAATTTATTTTTCAACTTAAACCAGTTTCCACGGTCATCAATTCAGAGAGAGGAAACAAACATCTAAACATTTTTGTAATAATGATTTCAGTTCAGTAATAGTATCTGCTTTGATCATGTCTATACCTAACAGAAAAGTACAGTTTGAAAAATAATATACACAAATGTCTAAAAACAGCCACTAAATGTAAAAATGTAAAAATTTTTCTTCTGGAGTATAGTAAATGAATTGGATATACAAGTTGCCTCATCTTCCCTTTCATCATCTTCCTGTTTTTATTGAGTTCTGTTCTGGTAATTGGATTGAGTTGACCTCTAATATTTGTCATCACTGGTTGACTGGTGCTAGTCTCTGCAATATCCTCAGTGGTGGGAATTCTTAAAGAAATGAGCTATTAAAGTCTTGGAATAACCCACTCTTAAAATCATTACCATATTGCTTTTCACTTTTGTTCATAGACTCTAGGTTATTCATCTTCATAGACATCTGATACATTGAAGATACAGCTTGCTGATTATAACATTTGGAAGCTGATTTATCTTATAAATTGCTATTCCTTTTTCCACAATGATTATCCTGTGGATAATGAGTATGTTTTAGCAGTGTAATCCACTGAATACCTTTTAACATTTCTCTTTCCTGTATAGGATTTTCTAAATATATTTTTCAACTTTGCCAAAAATTACTTTGAATTTTCATTGAGGAAAAATGCAAATCAAATTTCTGTAATACTGTAATTTTCTCCATAAGTTACTCATTTTCTGATCATTGTCCATAATAATAATGGTCATCAACTCCAAATCCATTCTGTCAAAAAGATACAACAGTTCATGATACATGACAGAATCAGCTTCTAGTCCTTCTGGGTACTTCCAAAGACCTGGTCCCTTTGGGACTTGTTTCTTAGAACAACATTCATGTAAAATAAAGTATCAATTTCTAAAGATCTTTATTTGGTTATTATCTTTTCAGAAGCTTTTAACTGGTCATTCATTAGCAAACAGAGTTTTTCCTCTCACTATGTCCTTTAAAGTTAAATGTATTTTGAAACCAATTGTTCAGTGAATAATGTAATTGCTAGTTAACCCTCCTTGAAGACTTGGCAGTAAGAACAATCTCCAAACCACCAGCAGAAACATTTGCTCCATCACCTGAATTTCTCAAGGTAGTGGTCTGATTCTTTCCTCGTAGTCCAGGTTCCCCTCTACTTTCAGTAACCCTGGAATCAATTGACACTTTGGTTGAAACATAGTGAGATGATTCCATCAATAATTTAGTCAACCTGGCAGGAATGGAATCTTGGTTGTCTTCAGTATTAACGTATAGGTTCTGACATATCTCCAATGCATCAAAGATAGAAACAAATAAAATTGGAGTACGGGAGCAAACAGTGACACAGTTAAAACAATTACACAAGAAAAAGCTAGCCAGCTCAGTCTTAATTAAAAGAAGCCATTAAACACTTTTGCCTGTATGACATTAAACTTAATGAGTATTTATAAATAGTAAGTACAAAATATGTAAACATTTAAACTTGTAAAATATTACCTTGATAAGAAATTCATCCCTAAATTATAATCATACAAAAATCTGTCCTATGTACAGTTTTGCATCTTGCATCTCAAGAACACTTTTAATGGAATTGATTAATCCACGCTTACCAGTGGAATTCAACAAAATCTGCCAAGCCTGTTCCTGATACACTATTTTATTTTCCTAATCCCCCCAAAAGGAAATGGAACATTTTCCAAATTAAAAAAATACAATTTCATTAAAATTTGCACACTCACTCCAAAGCAAGTGTGATTAAAGCATTCATACAGCCTCTGTTTTTAATGCTGTATGCACGTTCATATGTTGTAGATTCAAGTTCCCCTTTAGTCTTCCCCATATTAAAACTGAGACATGAAAGACGTCACCAAATATAACACTCTTTGTATGGCAGTTAATTATCCCTAAAATCTATTTCCATTGAATACCGATTCACTGTATTAGTTGTCAGATTAATAAACCTGAACTGTGAACAACTACCACACTATGTTTCCAAAGGTACCCTTCTAGCTTTGTCCTGCCACCTCTTTTTATTTATTATTCTGTCCTTTTTTATTTACAAAATGTGGTGTCATCCAAAATGTCTTTTAATTTGCTATTGTAAATAACCCTATATCAATTTTTATTAGTCACATTTTATATACTCATAATTTCTTTACAAAAAATAACCATTGCATTACTAAAATTTAAATTGTCCTCTTTCCTATCACTTATCTACATGTTCAGTATTTTTGTACTAGCCTTGTGCACCTGTTCAGACGTTTTAAATTTAGTGGATTAAATTGGGTAAAAATTGTTTTAATGCTGGTTTTCAACTTCCTTAATCTGGAGGTCCCGCAACTATTCTAGGTAGTCCCCCAATCCAGGAGATGTTTTTTTTTTTTTTTGAGTTCAATAAATTCCTTGTTAAATTCTTTGTCATCTCTGATAAGTCTAGACAATCTCATACATTGTGCCTTAACCAAGTTCTTGTCTTCCATATCAGCTGTTTAGTACAACAGTGTGAACTACTTTTTCAGGGGTGTGTTGTCAGTGTAGTTGCAAGGGAAGGCATGCTTGGTAAAGGATATAACTACACATTTCCTGGAGTTAAGTTTTAGTCCATGTTTGTGACAGCCGCTGTTTGATTGTGGAAGGCCATCTTGGAGGATTTTAGGCCCTCTAGGGAGTTTGTGATGGCACCAAGTTTACAGTAGTCTATAAACTTGGCCACTCATGAACCCTTAATATGTCTGAGAAGTAAATGTCAAACAGTTGCCAAGAACTGATCCTGAGGTACACCATTAGTGACAGGTATTTTGGAGGAGGTAGAGCCACCCACCCAAATTTCTTGGGTTCTATTTGTGAGACAGTTTACTATCCATTAAACTCTCCCTGCTAAATGTTAATACCTATGTAACTTATCTGTGATACCATTGTGGGGAATGGTGTCAAATGCCTTTGTGAAATGTGGGTATGCAGTGTGTAGTGATTTGCCCTCATCCATTGTTTTAGTACCTTTCTCAAAGAAGTCGACCATGTTAAGTAGGTAAGATCTGCACTTGTCAAATCTGAGCTGGCTTGGGTAGAGATTTTGTAGGCTACCAATGTCTTTTCTGATTTTTTACACTAAAAAGGATGGAAACAGGTGTAAAGTGCCCCAAATACAAGGTTACAAAGCAGCAACCAGTAAATCTAACAATTGATATTGAGATATGTGGAGGTCTGCTTTATGGGCTTTTGAATTGAGACAATGTGACTGGTAGTTGTATGTTCATGTTCTGTGCTGTCTGTGTAATGTGTTTGTGAAGTTGCTGAGTGTACTTGTTTCTTAGGTTACCTTTAAGTGGTCTTTGTGGTTTAGGTCGGTTAGTTTTAAGAGCTGCAGCATATCAAAGTCTACATATATGGACTGAGGTATGTGATTTGTTTAGTGTGGTATTGTGTGTTAATGATAACATGCAAGTTTTGTTGGAGGTTTATGTGACAGCTTTGCCTCCAGTAATTTCATAACTACATCTGTCACACGCTGT
This sequence comes from Protopterus annectens, assembly GCF_019279795.1. Lineage (NCBI taxonomy): Eukaryota > Metazoa > Chordata > Ceratodontiformes > Protopteridae > Protopterus > Protopterus annectens. The sequence goes on from NC_056743.1 coordinate 606,210,751, forward strand.
CAATTTGTCAGTAAATTTGAGGCAATTGCTCCACTGTCTCAGGATGACCATTTCAGCCAAGCTTTCTACAGTCATTGATCATATGTTTCCAGAACACTATATTCTGCTTTCATTAGTTATTTATTTTAAATTACGTTCGCACATAGCATCCAGCATTGCTACACAGATTTTGCTTTACATTGTCTTTTTCATGTCTGAATCACCACAGTGGTTGCACTGTGTATAGTTATTTGATGCTTGTTTATTGCCAGGCTCCATCTTGGAAACATGTAGTTGCCTGTATTTTCAGATTTATATTATTTTTTACAATGGATTTTAGCTTCTTCTCTTGTGAAGTGCCCATTTTGCACATGCCTAAGTCATCATTTATTGATGTTACATGCTGACTTAATAATTCACTGCTGCAACACCCACTTAAGTCTTTCTAGTGTCAGATCCAATTCTTTCAAGTCTACCTTGTGTATTGTATTTTTTATACCTTAAACTATTCTGTCTCTTAAGGAATCATATAGTTTTCAAAATTCACAGTCATGCACCCTGTCTATTAACTGTGTACCGTATACATGGAGGTGTGATGGGAAAGAGGGAGGGAATTGGGGATGTGTTCTGGAATTATAACAAGTTGGCAGATTTTAAAAATTCCCTTTGAAATGCTTTGGGAAATAAGTGGTTGTAACTTCAGAAATGATGCTTTTGAGCTGGGACATAGGCTCAGAATTGCCTAGATTTAGTCAGGCCTTTCAAAGTGTAATTCTGCTGGCTGCCAATAAAGCAATTACTAAAAAATGCAAATGAAACACTGAACCAGGTGTAACTGAAGTGCTGGATATTGTAAAGGAGACAAGTGGAATAGAGGTGGGATCATTAGAAAAATTAAAAAGCAAATTAAAAGAATCTGTGGGAAAAGTACACACACAAATGTTTATGAGGAGGAGTGAAGTTTAAGGGATGGAAGGAAATTAAAAAGTTGTACAATATCTGACTGAATGTTAATTTTGAAAATGAAACATGGATACTGCAAGAAAAAATGTTACTATGTATTTTCTTTTATATTAATGTACATGTACTGTTTGTTTATAAAAATATATATATTCTCCTGCACCTTTGATTTATGGTAAAAAAAATATATTGCATAGAGTAGATATTCTGTATCTTGCACATGCCTCAAATTCACTTTTCAGCACTGCCAAGCTATTTTTCCTCCTCTTGCTGAGAAAATATTGTTACCTACCATCATGGGTTGCTTCATTCTAATGTGAACAAATATGGAGGATTTCCAACTTGTTGATGTTCTCCTGTGCAGGCTCCGTAATTATGGTTAGGCTGATACCTTCTTGACATAAAAATTGAAAATACATATTCACAAAGGTGATGTTTGAGTTCTTCTTTTTCTTCTTCTTTCGGCTGCTCCCATTAGGGGTCGCCACAGCAGATCAACTGTTTCCATTTCTTCCTGTCCTCTGCATCTTGAGTAATACACATACAACACAATCTGAAAAAAGTATTTTTTACCATGTAAGGAAGGAGCTTTTCTAAGTGTGAAAATAAATTTACTTATGTGGACTTTTAAGAAAAACATGAAACTTAGAATTTGCACTGTGAATTGCTATTCATACTAAACTGAATGTGAAAAGCAAAGGACAACTCCACAACAGTTCCACAAATGAGAGGAGAAAATGAATTATGCAGCTTTCATGTCCCATTAAGCAAAGGTGACATAAAATGTATGATGGCAATAATAGTTTTTCATTCACCACATTCTGGCTCCATACTTCTGTTGTATATACATATAATAAAAGTTCTAACAGTTAGTACACCGGACTGAGTCTTAAGGCCCTTGGATTTGTAAGAAAAAGACAGAGGTGTTGCTCCACTGAATTACTGTTAATAAGTGCCAAACCCAGCTGCCATGAGTCATAATGCATATCATTTCTAGATTCTAAAGAGTAAACAGCACCCACTATTAAAACCTTCTACAAAATTAGAAAATGAACATTCCTGAAGTATGGGAACTTTAAAATGACTTAAGTATTGTAGTCATACTAACCGTTATGAATAAATCCGTAGCAAAATCTATAGAACAGCACTTAACACTGTATTAAAATGTAAGTCTCTCTGTCCTGACAAGAAATATGTTACCATCGGAAGTGATAATTACTATGGTCCTCAAGGGGACTTACACAGAGAGCATCATTGAAGAGAAGTAAATCTAAGTTCATGATTTTTGCTTGGAAGTGTTTAACACATGCAGACTTCAGAAAAAATGCCCCAGACAGAGCAATTGCTCGAGGTATGATGAGAAAGAGATTGGCAACTAAGAACATGTTTTTTTGCAATGGTAATGAGTTGACAGATTTCAAAAATTCCCAATAGAGTTCTATGTTAGAAATACTGGGGCAGCAAATGGCTGTAACTAAGGAAATGATTTTTTGAGCACAGGATCTGAATTACTTATACGTAGTAAGGGTCAAGTTGTAATGCTTTTGGCTGACAAAATGCAATTACAAGAAAATGGAAGTCAAAATCTAAACCAACTGTTACTGAAGTACAGAATATAGTAATGGAGATAATAGAAGACAGGTCTTAAGAAAAAAAAAGAAAGAAATTACATAGAAATTATTGGATTTTGTGGGACTAATATATGCTGAATAATATAGAGGAGGCGCAAGGTTAAAGGGAATACAGGAATTGAGCAATTTATGTAATGTTGGAGTGAATGACAGTTGTTAAAAAAAAAAAAAAAAAAAAAATATGTAGTGTATAATGCATGTAAAAGAAACAATAAGTACTAGGCTAACAACCACAAGGGCCATTTTAAACCTAGCCATGCATCCTGGATGTCTAAGTTCTAGGACCCTTGATAAGTGTAAACAGGGGCTGGATAGATGAAACATTTGCAAGCAGGGGCCTGGGAGATTAAACATTTACAGGCTGCCTGTGTCTATTAGAGAGACAATGCATTAACCACAGGTGGACAAAGCTTGAACTGTTGAGCTTTGATTGGCCCAGCTTCAACTCACCAACAATTGGAGTTCATTCATAGTAAGTTGTTCCAGAAGTGATTCCCTTTTTTGGGGAATTTCCTCATTTTTTGAGTAAGTGTGAGCTCTGAGTTGGTATATATTAGTTCGGGGGGGGGGGTGAAGGTGGGCTTGCCCCCATCAAAAATAATTTAAAAAGCATTTTTCTATGAGATATTTTAGCAAATGCAGTTAGGGGATTTCCATCCTTCGTGCATTTATTTTCATCCACTTATAGTGGAAGCCACCCAGTATACTCTATCTCCACGTGAACCACTCTGGACCTATCATTTACATTTGTTTTTTTTTATTAGACCGTTTCTTTTTAAGCTATTACTATCAAATCTTTTCAAGTAGTTTTTTCACATTGTTATAAATAGTATCTTAGCAGACCTAGCAGCCATATGTTTATACTAGATAAAATTTACTGTCTTTATGTATCTTCTTTTTATATCCACAGTATATTTTTGTTACTTTGGCTGCACTATAAAGATAAGATAATTTCTTACTTTTTTCTTACTTTTTGAGTGTAACATCTGATTGTGTTACTGTCATTGTCTATATTTTGGTGACTTAATTTCTAGAGCTATTTTTATGTATGTATTTCATTATGATAACCATACAAGTGGACTGATTGACAGATGTTTTTCAGCCATGACCTAGGCAGAATAGTACATAACAATACATGACAGGGGTACACAAGATTAAAACATGCTAATATAATGGCAATAGATTAGGTAATCCTGTTTACAATAAGTACCATTAAGATTGTTAGACAACAACCATTCATAGATTAATCACTAACTTTACTTTCATAAGTATGACTTCTGCATAGAGCACCAAGACTAGCCTTCATCACAAAAGCAAGATCAAGTTTGGGTGTAAGGAAGTAATGTACCACAAGACAGAAAAAAAATCTAAGACAAATTTTGAGTAAGGTCATAAAGTAGGTGGGCAGGTCTAAGTGACAGAACCATAACTTTGGCAGTATGACATAGACAGCTGCAATCGAGGCAGACTGTTGGGGAGGGGCATGATTGGCAGGTTTTTATGGTACGGAAGTGCAGTATCAGCACAGATTCGTCTCTGCTTCATAAATGAATGCCAGTACAGCTTTTGTGGTATTGTTAAGGCTGAAATGTTGAAGCACACATTATGTAAGTGGGTGGTATTAATTGCAGAAAGTTGCTTTTTACAGTTACAGCAATCCATATTATATAGTGCAACAGCTACAAGCAACAGTGGCAGAAGATGTTTTTGTCGTTACAGTTTTGACTTGAAGGGAGTACCAGTTTGGATAACCGCTCAATGTGCCAGGTGACCTTGTTATGGCACTGCTAAGACAGACAAGTTCTAGATGGAGCAGTTAAGACAGTGAAAAAGCAGATGAACACATCATATGCTTGGTAGAGTTGGAGATAGTTCAGATGAGGCTGTGGGTGCTGAATATAAGTAGTAGCAGTTTACAGTAGGTTAACTTGAGGAAATAAATTATATAGAAAGCTAGCATGGTCTTGGAATGATGCTTACCAGACCATAAAGCCTCTGAGTTTAGGACAGACATTTTAAGTCAGAATGGATCACAAGAGTATATCTATGGAATGAGTAGTGTTCCCCCTTAGAATAGTGGAACAAATCTAAAGGCAAAATGGTAGACTAGTAAAACTTAAGTTTCACTGACAGTTAATATGATAGATGGGGTAATAATACAGAAGCCTAGCTTCTTGCCTGTTATTTTGTTATGTGGTATGCAGGCAGCACTAAAATACACCATAATGATTAGTTGGGCTTTATTACCTGAGAACAGGTCAGATGTACCCGTGTAGCAACAGTACATTCTAGGTTATGGACCAAGGAACTCTTGTTAGTATATAAAGAACCTAAAATTCATAGTTACCTGAATGGGGCCTTGTGTAATGAAAATCGCACTGTAATGGTACTGGATACAGCACCTTTTTGTTGATTATACTGGATATACTTATGGTATTGAGTGAGTAAAAAAATACTCCATGATGAGCAGAATATTCTGGGAGATTAAAATGATGTGGTACTTATTACATGCAGTATGTTATAGTAACTCTTTTAATTGTGTAATTTGATGAAAGCTACAAAACACACAGTGCAACTAATATATAATGTCACTTAATACGAAGGTGTAGGAATGGTCAAGTATAGCTTTTCTAATTACAGACTTGAGAAGCCAGTGTTGACTGACGTTCATACAATGTAGCAGTCACAAGTCAGCAACAAGTGACGTTACACAAGGAATACCACTGCTAACCTTAACAGAAATCCATTGTTGAACAGCATTATACAATGTAGCAATAACAAGTTGGCAACAAGTGACGCTACACAAGGAATACTACTGCTCAACCTTAACAGAAGTCTATAGTTCCAATAGCTAACATTTTTCTGTTTATGTGAGTTGTGCCATCCTGGCAGTCAGTTGGACATTCAGTAAAAGAGAAAAAAAAAAACACAACTTGATGTTAATAGGATAAATAATCCACAGCAGAGGACTTGGCAGCTGTGCATGGTGGAGAACACACAGGGCGGGAACTAACAGTAGCACATAGAGAGTCTGGTTTATTTTTAGAACAATTTAAAGTAAAATAAGTAAATGAGATGAACTGTTTTTGGCAGTATGACAGGATAAACCAATGCTCTTCTTGTTTCAGTGGAGATTGGGAAACTGAAACAGAAGTTGTTAGGACATTTTTTAAATTATGGTAGGTTATCTAATTGCATTTCATGCACTGTTAAGTGCAATATACAAGTTCTATCAGTCGTGTATTAAAGTACGTTGCATATGATTTTAAGCACAACCACATCACACTGTAAAATTATGTTCCTTGTTATAGAAGGAATAGAAAGGGATGTACTAAGCAAAGTAACTTAATTTGCTACATCCTTAGTCTGGTAATTTGCCTTATTAACTGTATTCAAATCAAAGGTTTAATAATTTGACTTAACTTAGTAGATCGAAAACCAACTCTTTTAACAACATTTTGGGCACAAGTAATATTTTGTTTACTTGCTCTTCAAACAGATGAAAGCCTTTATTTGAATTAAGTTCTCTCTCCCTGACCTGTGATTGTGACTTTGTGATTAGGTACATTTGTCAGATTAGTCTTACTGTCTTTTTATGGGATGCATGCAGATATTGTTTATAGGTTTAAAAATCTTAACTTATATCTATGTAATACTTTTGTAGATAATTCAGCTGATTATTTTTTATTTTAGTTTTGCTTTTGGACTAATATACAAGTGGGTGTATGCTATACTGGGGTAATATGACAGTTTGGCAGAAACTGTTTAGAACAAGGTCAAATGTCTAGCCATGGACGTAATGTTATCCAGCTGCTGTACAACCATGCGGTATATTGTCGCACTGTGTACTGTAGTTTCCCTTTATTTTTAAACAAAGTTAGCACTCTTGTGGACAATGAATCCTAGTTTTCAGAGCAGGTTTGTATATCAGGTCCTTAAAACTAACTGGTAAAGCTAAGGAAGTATGAAACAGTTCAGTGCTACTATAGGTGCATTAAAAAAAGCACAGCATTTCCACACATCTTTGAGCAAGAAACCATACTGTAATAAATGGTCATACATGTAAAACGTAAGGAAAACAGTCTGAAACTTTTGCTTTTACTTGCTCTAATCCATGCTTCTGTATCATCACATTTAATTAAATAAGCTAGTTCTCCACCAGTGCTGTTGAAGCATGAATCCGGACTGGGCCTGTATTCAGTGTTCTACCCCAGTAAACAAATGCTTTTTTGAGAAGAGAGAAAAAACACCAGTGCAACTACATTAGCTGTAAAAGTAGATTGCAGCAGTACAGCATTTGCATGCTTCTACAAAATGTGCAACAACAATAAAAGGGGTGTCCTGTTGTCTTTCTCTGTACCAGTCTAGGTTATTTCACTTTTTTATGAGATAGCTCATTTTGGTTTCTTACCTCTGTCATCTTGCTTCCTCAGTGTATAACATATATAACTGTTGCCAGAGGCATTTTATGACACATAAGGAAAGCCTTTGAGATACTGAAAATCGACAAGTAGTCTTAACCAGTTTGACACATTACACATTTAAGTCAGAACGACATGGAAACCTACAAAACATAAAAAAAAATGCAACTGCAACATGCAGACACTTCAATCAAATTAAACAATTTTATCATAGTACAAATACCAGACTTCAGACTACATGCAATAACTTTCAAATTGTTTAAATAAACTTACAAGCTGTGACCATCAAATTAAATTGATTAATTAAAACAACTCCTGCAAATACTTAATAGAGATGATAATCCAACAAGAAATGCAACAACCACTGAGTTCAAAAGAGCAGAAGAGCTGCCACAAATCTATTTTAAAATGGTCAGATGTGTAAAAAAAAAAAATAATTAGCATGTAAGCAGACTGCTATAATGTCCTACAGTAAAATCATAATAGGGGTCTTTCTTAATGGTCTAAACTTCAAGGCTCTCTCTCCTTTAATTGTTTAAACACTTATTAACTTCACTTATCCACCCAGTGCTTTGTGGACATGCACACAGTTGTTGAAAAAAACAAAGCATTACATAGATTTTTTTTTCCTTTTCAAGCATTATACATATATGGTTTATTTCATAACAATTATTCAATTTAACAGTACTTAGATTTCTCAAGTCTCACTTTCCCTGAAATTTCACTCCTCCTCCTACTCCTAAACATTATTCTGAATATATTGTTCCCATGCGCATTCAACTCCTGAGAAGTTCTACATAGACTGGCCAGCATTCTGTGCCTTCCTAAAACAGATAATAAATTCCGGCCCCACATGTTAAAGGAAAACTCCACCTTAGAACTCAAAAAACATATTTTTGTCATTGTATCTTTGTTTTTGAGCTATTTTAATGCCTCTAAATCACTCCAAGTGATTCTTTTACAATTTTAATGTGTTTCTCTCAAAATGGCGGATGATGGGGCCTGCCTTGGTAATGTGAACTTATTTTCTTGCTTTCCTTCCTTCTTCCCAGAATGCATTTCAAGTCCTCTTTATATGACTCATGCCAGACATAAGGAAGTGGTGCTGTTTTCTTATGCCATTAAAATATAATGGCAGGACTGTGAAGCAATGTCATCTAAACACACCTTCTGTAAAAGAGCTGCTTCTCTGTTTACCTGACTGAGCCTCATTTATCTGTCTGCCAGAGCTTGTTCTGTGATATAAATAGCTGTTAGCTACTTGCAGCAAAAGAAAGCATATAAAAATTTTTTTTTATAAGAGGAGTCTTTTGTAGTCCTAACAAACTTGATAAACCTGCCCCCATACTCTCATGCTGAGGTGTGAAAACTCTCACTGCAGTAAATGATTCTTTGTAGTACATTTACAAGTGACAAGTAGTGGGACTCTAAATTTAGTCTGTCTACTACTTCCCAATGCCTTCAGTGTGAGGATTTTTCTCTCTCATGAATGATGCAGACTTAAAATGGGCTTTACTAGTTCCAATTATTTCTGTCATGTTCCCCCTCCTTTTTTCTATTTCATATTTATTTATACTTTGGTAACCAAGAATGTGAACTGGTCCCAGGACCCTTTTCAGCCACAACATAAGCTACACTGGCAAAGATAATAACAGTTAGTAAATGCACTTATCAATACAAATAAAAAAATACTGACAGAAAGACATTGACCAAGACTGCATGCAGAACACAGCCAATGTGTGACCAAGTAGATCATTGAGCAAAATTTACTAGAATGTATACATTAATAATTCTTAACTATATTATGTTTTTTATAAATTCATTGCATGCACACATTACACACACACACACACACACACACACACACTAGTGTGTGTGTGTGTGTATGTGTTTCTGTATATGTATATAAAGGACGTGTAGAAAAGCATGTGTGTATGCATTTAAACACAGTTAAGTACTTCTGATTTCCTTTTCTTAGTGTTCTTAATGCAAGGACACACAGTAAATGTATGTTGAAGTAAATTCAGCTGTATATTATGGTTGCTGTCTGACAATGTAAGGACTGACTTAAAGTCAGTGGAAATCTTTTACAATGGATCTGCATGTACCATATATGCATCCCCCTCTGGAAGGATGCCACACAAAACCTAAAAGACCATTTTTATGAACAGTATCAGTGTACCTAGTTGATAGGGTTGCCACCTGACTCTTTCTGCAGTTCTGGCCTGTGTGCTTGTGCGGGGGGGGGGGGGGGTGAAAATGGTAAATGCATTTATACTTTAGAAGAAAAAATATTTACTGACTTTTCTCTAAATGTCACAGAAATCTTTGCAACTACTCTTAAGTTATCTTAACACAAATTATTATAAATAACATTTAAAGCTTAGAATTCCACTCGTGTTGCTGCTTATGTAAATTTGACAGAAGAGCTGACAACTTCCTTTAAACCTCTGACTGATCTAATTGCTTTGTTTTACTATGAAAGGGGAGTGTTAAGTTCTCCTCCCCTCTGCAATAAAAACAGTTGAAACAATTCCACAGCTTTCTGTCTTTTTTTTATAACAGCTGCTGTGTTCCTGACAGCAGGATTAATTGCCCATCTAAGATTGACAGCACTACCTGACAGGGTCAACTACAGATTTAACTGTGTCTATGATATGTCATGCAGGTGGAGACTAACTTCCTTGCAAAGTATGTGAGAAGTTGAGTTTAAAAAAAAGTAGGCGGGCTTTCCCTTCCTTTGACTCCAGTGCAAGGAAATAAAAGTTTTAAAAATTACAAGCAGGTTTCTGGTACATACATAGGGTTGCCACCTTTCTACTGTGCCATTTCCTGACAAACAAGCCCTGCCCCATGCACAGTCAAGCCACACCCATTCCTTTTAATAGCCACACCCCTTTACTCTAGCACCCTTCAGCATAAGTCTTTAATATCACATACAGTTACCAATGAGTAGAAAAATGTGCAACAAATCAAAAGTAAATTAAAAAAACTTTATTTAGCAATACTTCAAAAGGTTCACTACATACAACAGTACATCACACACAAGCATGGGAAAACTAAGCCCAAGTCTCATATCACAGGTAGTACTAAAATGGAAATACAATTAGATATTAAAAACACCAGTTCATTCAAAGCAGTACATTAAGGGTTCACCACACACAATAGTAAAAGAAAAGCAACTGTTTAAAGTATCTTCAGTTTTGCTAGAAATCATTGCTTATACTTGAAGCTATATTTGGCATTTGATCTAGCAGCCTCAAGTAATGGCTGGTTATTTCTCACAAATGAATAAAATTGCGAACAACTCATGTTAAAGTTTAGCTTGACCTGCAACTCTGCCTTCACAAGTGACACAAGCATTCTATTTCTTACATCAGTCCACGCATTCCCCATAAGTGAAAAACCCTTTCCACAAAGCTATTGCTGGGGATTGAAAGAGCAAACTGCACCAGTCTGTAAAGTGGCTTGCAGTCTGGAGCTTTACTAAAAAAGTCACCCAGCGATCACTTACAGATGCCTCTGTCATCTGTAACAGGGCTGGCAATGCAGCAGTTAAAGTACAGTAGTCTGAGTAAAGTGCTTCAATGTCCACATCCAATTTGAAGAGGTCTGCAACTGTACGCAGTTCTGGCCAAGTTACAGGATGTTGGAGGCTGAGGACCTGCATAGCTTTAAAGGGACTATTATCATAGTCAAACCACTTCTGTAGGTAACAAAGTGCTTTACTGTAAAATCACAGAAGGTCCTACAGACCTGCTGTGCGACAGCTGGAGTAAAGTGCTGTAAGGCAGATGAAACTTTAGTACCAAAGAACTGGTCATCTAGCCTTCTCTGCAACTCATCTTTTAGACTTTTCATCACGGTGTACAACTCTTGAGCAGAGAGAGTGTTACTTTCAAGTTTTGCTATAGACTTGTGGAATACCTGCAGGATGTAGTGCATGAAATGTATGTAGCACTCTGTCTCAGACACATCCCCACTGATGCCATCCTCATCGGCCTCCACAAATTTCCAGATAAGGGGGTGACAGTCCTCAGGCCCTTGACTAATAAAATAACTTTTAATAGCAGGCCAACATTCTACCAGCCTTGCCACAGCTGGGAACAAAGACAGCCACCTTGTTACAACATGTTGCATTATTTCCTTAAAGTCCTGGTCTAGGAAAGAATAGAAGCCTTTCAACAGTGCCATTTTTTAGCAGATGCTGAAAACTCACTATGTACTTTCAAAACCAGAGTCTCCACATCAAACTTTGCAAGGGCCTTGCTTGCATGCTTGGCACAGTTATGTATTACATGGCATAAACAGTTTGCTGCAATGATGTGAGGCACCTCAGATTTCAAACTTTTAAAACAGACCTGTGCTTTCCATAATTGACTGAGGCATTGTCTGCAGCATAGCTAGCAATGTTTTGTACTTTGAGTCCTTTATGCACAAGGATGTCCTTTATTCTAGTAAAGATACATTCAGAACTTTCGTTATGATCCTCATAGAAATCAAGGAGTTTCTGCTGTGTGCCATGGGTGTGAGTAAAGTACTGAATAACTAAAGGGAACATTTTTCTGTTCCTTTTATTGGATGCATCTGATCCCACTGAGAAATAGGAATTGCCAAGTTCCTGCAGAAGGAGCTCCTCTGAATGAGGTGCAAGAACATTCATGACAATACTCTCAGATTTTGTCTTCCCACAGGTGAATTTCGAAGCCAAAGTAGAATCAGGGAAGACTGTCGGTGCCAGCTTACCTCCACAATGTATGGATACATATGAGTGACCATGTTTCACTCCATGATAGACTGCTGTCACTTCAGCTGCAGTGACTTTGGAAGCTTCACTGGTTACACTATGTGGCTGAATAAACTTGGTCATTATGAGGTTCTGCCTCTGGAGCTGAAGGCTTTGATGATGTTTGTCTGACTTCTGATGGCTTTTCAATGCCTTTTCCCCATCCCATTTTACAGTGAAAGTTGTTCCACAGGATGTGCACTTTGCCATGGCATCTGCATTTGGAACAGGTCGCACCCATGAGTAGCTTTGCTCCCACACCTTATTATAACTGCAGAAAAACCTCTTAGGAGACGCGCTTTCAGCCTCTTCTTGATGATCCATTGACCTTTTCCTGCACATGATTCCTGTAGGATCCTTGCTCAACACTACAATAAACCAAAACAGCTATTAATAGAAAATCAAAACACTTGTGACCAACACCAGTGCCTGGTGGGGCCTGTGTCAGTCAGTAGCCACTAGCCAGAGTTCACATTCACATGTGAATCTCCAGACTTTCACACCCTAGTAAAACCAAGTTGGTATAGGGAAAAAAAGACTCCTCATGAAAAATTACAGTGAAGGTAAAGCAATGAAAGGCAGAAGCAACTCCTGTCTGAGGGACTTTCTGCAGCTGTTACACATGAACCTGGTGTGACAGCAGAATATGCACAAAAGGCATTCAACTATGTGTAAAACACATGGGTCAGACACTACAGCAATGCACCAAATTAAGACCCTCTACTTTTATGTAGAACCCAGTGCAAACGTTATCCAGCTGAGTTTGAACACAGCAAGAAAGTTCAGGCATACTGTGGACTGACAAGATAAAGATGAAATACATGGCAGCTCAGCAATCATACCATCTGGCTATAATTGTAATAACTTGCATAAAGACAAACAGGACATAGTGTGGGCCGACACAATGATAAACATGAAATATGTAACTCGGCAATCATAATACCCTCTGGCTGCAACAGTAATAACTTGCATAATGATAAGAGACCGTATGGGCAGACATAAAGACGAATTCCGTAGCCCCACAATTCCAGATGCAACACACCATATTAAGTACAAAGCACAGAGACCAGTCAACTTGGGGCTGGTTTCTCCCCTTTTCCACTCCAGATCCTCACCACCACCTCCTCCCACTGGCACAGTTAGAGTTGAGCATAGTGGCCAAGTGAAGACCTCCAGCACCCTATTTATCAAACAGTGCTTTGGGCCCCTGCTAAAGCAGTTGAGACACACTTGAGGTCTGATTTATATACACAAGGGAAAGGCTGGCACAAGTTTACTAACTATGCCCCCCTTTTCCCCAGACTACAACATAATAAGCAAGCTACTCCTTATAAGCAACTTTAAGGCCCTAACAAAGTGTGTTCAGTCTTACTGTGCAATAGTAATAAACATTGCTAGTTTGACCAATGCCAAGGTAGTGGCCCAGTGTCACTAAATAAATATTTAAGTAGTCTCAAAACTTAAATATCTACACAACAAAATGTTAGAAAATATCCCGTGTATATTCACTGTAACAAGCTCAAAACCACATGAGATATTTCACATTGACAGTCCCAAAGAAAAGCAATTACATTAAGCCTTGCTATATACCCAAGACACCTAGGAAGAAAAACAGGTCAAGGTAAACATCACGGTGATGATAGATTAGAAAAGACAGTTCTACAGTCCAAGCATCCTATACAAATCATATAGTCATATATTCGCTGTAACATCAAATGAGCTAAGCTTTGGTATAGACGGTATACCCCAGAAAACACAGATAGTTGTGATGACAAACTAGACAAAAAGCTACATTTAAGCCTCACTATAATACGAAGACTGTACACCCTAGAAAGACACCCTAGGAAGAAACACAGGTCAAGGTAAACATCACGGTGATGATAGACTAGAAAAGACAGTTCTACAGTCCAAGCATCCTATACAAATCATGTAGTCATATATTCACTGTAACATCAAATGAGCTAAGCTTTGGTATAGACGGTATACCCTAGAAAACACAGATAGTTGTGATGACAAACTAGACAAAAAGCTACATTTAAGCCTCACTATAATATGAAGACTGTACGACAGACACCCTAGGAAGAAACACAGGTCAAGGTAAACATCACGGTGATGACAGACTAGAAGACAGATCTACAGTCCAAGCATCTTATACAAATCATGAAGTCATTATATATTCACTGCAACCAAGTCCAAAACCAGATTAGAAACTGTTCTAGTTAATAATCACCACATGTTGAACATCTAGATACAGTTACACACATTTTGTCACCATCAATGAATGAGATAGTGCCAGCACAGCTAGTGAATTAATATAAATTTAATATTTAAAAAATTCACTAGTAGCTGTGCTGGCAATATTTCATTCCCCTTGTCACACTAATCTTTGAAAATCTACCTTAATTCCAAAGAATTCATCCATTAAAAAAATTCCACTTACCTCCAGAAAAATCAGCAGCAGGGCTACTTAAACAAGCTCTCAGCGGCAGAAGAGAACAGGCAGCTAAAGGGCCAGCAAGCAGGGGAACACAACACCACCCAGTCGGCCAGTCCACAGCACTTCTCCTCCAGGGCAAGACTCCAGCAAGCAAGGCAAGCAGCAGGGCTAGGGCAATCCTTCCAGGCAGCAGGGCTAGGGCAATCCTTCCAGGCAGCAGGGCTAGGCAATCCTTCCAGGCAGCAGGGCTAGGCAATCCTTCCAGGCAGCAGGGCTAGGCAATCCTTCCAGGCAGCAGGGCTAGGGCAATCCTTCCAGGCAGCAGGGCTAGGGCAATCCTTCCAGGCAGCAGGGCTAACGAACCAGCAATCCACCGAAGACGTCCAAGAAATTTCAGATCTTAAGTTAAGCACCACCTTTTACAGTACAGAGTAAAAGGTAAAATTAGAAGCTGAAGCGCCGCTTTTTATGCAGTAATTTTCGTGGGCTTTGCGGAGATTTGACTTGCAACTCTACGTGTTGATTGGCTGCTTGCTGCACAAGCCTCGTCTGCAGCAAGCAGCCAATCAACGAGAGTCCAAGACGGGAATGTTTTTTTTTTTTTTTTTACAATACGTGCTGACGAGCCTGATGTCGCTATTTCTGAACTCCGAGAGCAAGAACCGGAGTGCCCTACTGATTTCCGGACACTCCAGAAAAAAAAAGGAGGGGTGGCAACGCTATACATACATAATACTGGAACTATACTGTATGGAGAAAAGAAACCCAACGATTGAGTTAAACTGTATGAGAGGGTGGAGTGATGTCAATAATGCTGGATCTAAAGCAGTGCACTCTAAGATATTGTTAGGGAAATTTTGAAATCATAAACCTTTTGGCAGGGCTAGATCTAATGTAAGGTGATATAGGTAGCTGTGTAAAGCCTGATGCTGGCTGGAGGGATCAGGGCCATCTGCTTCGGTCTCTTTCAATGTCTCAGATGCAAAGCATTTCAGCCAATGAAAGTAACTTCCTGGAGTTTGATAGTGAAAGCAGAAAAGCTGGTACAGTGTGATCTTTGTGGAAAAAGATGTTTCCAGATTTTACACTCGCTTCTGAACTGATTTGCCATTTTGTTGCCTCTGAGTCAATCACATCAGAATCTGGACCTCAAACCAGTTTAACTCAGAGGATTTTGCAGGTAAATCACTGAGGAAGATTACAGTCAAGGCAGTCAGTAATGCCAGTCATTAGAGTTTCACAGTGCTTACTGATACGAAAATACATATGCATGTTTTGCCTCCTATCTTTTTGCTGTTAACCAGTTAAAGGTGCAACCTTAGCTGCACTGTTTGATTAAGTGACTTTACTTAGTAGGAAAATGGAGGTAAGAATCAAACCCTGTAACTTTTACCACAGGAAGCAGCTCACTAATTGTGTACGGCCTTAATCCCCTGGACTAATGGACAAAATGTTTAGTTAATGGGCAGGTGCTCAGTTTCTCATAACTGAGGATTCATCAGTCAGTTTCATGGTTATTCAAAAAATACATATGAATGCAAAATCTGCTCTGTTAAATTTTTAAGTGAATTATCTATCTCTGTTTCCAGTGTTACAGATAATCTCTGATTTTATCTCAGAATTATGCTCTGTCCCCTCATTAGTCTGGCAGTAAGTGCAGATGACTAAAGATGTGAGCAGTTTTAATGACCTGCTTCCTCAGTCCAGGGTGTGAGGTTTGATTATTCCTCCATTTGCCTGTTATGTGAGTCTGAGCAAGGAATAATCGAACCTCGCACCCTGGACTGAGGAAGCAGGTCATTAAGCCAACTGTACATATTATCCCTTTCAGGGCCAGTCTGGGAGTGTTGCTGGGATAATATGTACAGTTGGCTTACCTGGACAGTAAGTTTAAAAAAAAAATTCTGGTAAATCGCTACGGATTACAGTCAGTGGTAATTCCAGTTACTAGAGTTTCATGGTTATTGTTCAGAAATTGAATGCCCATGCGAAGAATGTTCTTTTAACTTTTTAACTGAATTAATGTTTACATGCTGTTAAACCACTTCCTGTAGTCGAAAGTACAGGGTTTGTATCCTTCCACCTCAGTTTGCCTGCTGTGTGACTTTGAGCAAGATGCACATTGATTCTTGGTTGCCCCTGAAAAGTGACATTTTGCGCTCTCTCTTTGTATCTCATCAGAATCTTGTACCTCTCAGATGTCCACATCTTTGTAAAATGTCCAGATTTTTGCCTCATATTTTAATTATGGCAAGTGTAAAACTATGTTATTGCAACCCAGTGAGGTTGAACTTGAATAATAAATAAGCAGAAGGCTCATCCTCCACAAACCAGGAAGACATTACTCTAATGTAGTATGACAGCAAAGATGTACTGAGCAAGCTTGGGAATATACCCCCGTGCACATGTGCAGTACAGCAAAAGCCATGGAAGAACAGTAAACAATTTGCAGAGGAACACTAAGGAGCCATTATACAAAGATATAAAAGGTAAACAGTTTTCTTAAATAATGTTATTGTATAATAACAATAACCCAGTAATGGGTGTGGGTATATCAGGATTTACCCATGGTTGGCTTTGTTTAATAACTTGAGCTTTGCCATCATGATCAAACCATGCCAGCCTTGTGTAAATCCTTGTATACCCACACCCACTTGTGGGTTATTGCTCATTTATAATATAGCCGGCTATTCTCTGTTTTTCCTTCTATGTTCTTCATTTGGAATTTAGAATGCAATTCCATTAGAAAGTATTCTCAACTTGACATTTTAACTTTTTCAGACATTGGAGCCAGTAGCACAGATTTATGACTGCTTTAGTAGAGGATGGCCACAGTGTTGCAGCAGTTAGCATTGCTGCCTCAGAACAAGAGGTTCCCTGGTTCGATCCTCTGCTGGGGTGCCTTCTGTGCGGAGTCTGCATGTCCTCCCTGTGGTCGCACGGGTTTCCTCTGGGTGCTCTGGTTTCCTCCCACATCCCAAAGACATGCTATAGGTGGATTGGGTACTCTTAATTGGCCCTAGGTGTTAGTGCATGTGTGTGCCTTCCGTGGAAGGTTGGGTGCCGGGCTGGCAACTCATCTCTGTAAAACTCCACTGCCAATCATGAGCAGACAGGTGATCCTCTGTGGTGACCCCTAACCAGGAAAAACTGAAAGAAGAAGTTAGTAGAAAAAAAATACCCATTATTTTTTTTTACTTTGTGCAGAATTCCTGATAAAATGATTTGAGAAGTATTTTGGTCTGTACCCTGTCATGTCTGTAGCTTTCTAAAAAATTGTTATAGCTTACATTCACTAAATGACAGCATATTGGTTTCATACTTTGCTAGCCTTCAGAAATGTTTATTAATGCAAAGCTTATTTTTCTAGTAAGTAGTTAAGAGAAATATTTAAGATCTGTTTCTGACTTTCAGGTCTTTGATTATTGAGTTAAGTTGAGGGGCAGAGGGAATTGCACTGAGTTGCACTATATAGATATGGCAGCAGAAAACTGAGATACATTACCAGGACATCTATAAATGTATTCATTCACTTGATCTCAAGCTGCTAGCTGAAGTGTACAGTGAAGCTAGTGGCTGTAATTGATGGTCGTGTGTGTGCATGCAGAGGTCATAGTTCTCCACTGTTCCTGATTTCTTTCTCATACTTGTGGTCTGTTCCTCATAAAATTTTTTGTTTTATAGTAAAGTATTACTGGCATTCGTCACTAACAAAAAAGCTTGTTTCAGACTTTTCATACTCTTCAAAAATCCTTGCTAATGCAAAATGTGTTATATTAGCACCTTTCTAAGTATATTGCACAAATCTCCTGCTTAGTTTTGGTATTTGTTACAAAGATATTAAGTTGGTTTGTGGTGCAGTGGGTTGCACTGTGTGGTTCTCACAACAGCGAGTTGATGTGGATCTGTCATAAGATTGATGCTTCTGAATGACAACTTGCATAAACTCACAACCATATGGTACATTCAAAATAAAGTAGGTATCAAACACTTTTTTTGCAAGGGGCAAGCCACCCTGTGTCCACTACTGATTGTATATACCATCTCTGAGATTGCACTACAGTGGGGAAAGTGCAAATTCCATAATCCTCACTGTACCATGATCTTTGTAAAAATCTTTCAGTTCTACTAAACTTTCAATATTTTAAAATGCCAACTATATGGTCTCTACTTTAAGAAATTCGATGTTCTGAAATGTTGAACTTAAAACATACACTCGCTGAAATCCACTTATCTATCATCACTGACATATTTGTTAATTCAGTCGGCTAAAAACAACCATGAGTGCATGTAGTCAAATAATGGACTGTAATTGATTTTGTGTGTGTTTAAATGCTTGATTATTGCATCCCATAGTAGTTACGGTGTAAAAGAAGAAATCAGGTGAGGTAAATAGGAGCATAATCATATGAACCATGTTCTTTGGTTGTAATATTTTGTTCCCTTGTTTTGTTGAAAATTTACTGTGTGCTTATTATCTGGCTGTGAATAAACTAAACAGCATGAAGTCTGAGTGTAATATTAATATTTTAACTCTGTATGCATTTTTAATTTAGCTTGCTTTTTGCAGCCATGTGATTGAAAAATGCACTGATTTGGGCTACAACCATTTGCCTGGTACTTAGTGCGGATGAGTAAGGCGTTAAGCTCTTAATCTGCTTACTGATGTGCAAGGTTTGATTATTTTAGCCTTCGATTTATCTACTGAGAGATTCTGAGCCTGTCACTTGGCAGACAATGCTCCTTGGTTGCTTCTGGAAAGTGGAATTGCAGCTACATGTAAGAATCGAAAAGACAAACGTATAATGCATTTGTTAGCAGCTTGACTGCCCTTGTGTCCAGTCCATTACCTTTCCTGGGGCCCCCTTTCACCATTATAACTCTCCAGGTCTTCATACTTCGTGAACCTGCTGGCCCATGCTCAAAAAATAAGTTTTGCCACCAAAAATTAATTATATTGAAGATGCTTCTCAGATTATTTTGATGATAGTGAATCAGTAATGCTTTCTGGCTGAAGAGTCTTCTCTACTACTAAAGTCAAAAGGAAAACAGGATTTTACGAAAATAACACAATAAGAGCCATTAAGTAGTTCCACTACCAAACATTCAGGTAATGGCAACACAGACTCAAAGAAACAATGACTAATGGCTATCCTTTATCTTGCTGTGCCTTTCAAACAGTGCATTGATGGGTCTGCCTCTATAATTTTTTCTTCTACCACTGATAATATTGTGATAGTCCCTGAGCTCTTGACTTGCAACTATATCCAGGCAACCTTGAAATACACTGGTTACCATAATGGCAGGAGTTTACTTATTCTCAATTAATATTCTTATTTTGTCTGGGTAATTTGCAAACTTATAATAGCCTAATTTAATAACTAAGGGCATTACAGATTTCATGTGACATAAAAGCTGAAATAAGTATATATTTTTTCTCTAACTGTTTTAGTAATATTTAACAGTCCTGTGCTCATAGGTTGTAGCTGTTCACAAAAAAAAAAACACAGCTATTGAAAAATTCTGTTTTTTTGTGAACAAAGTTTCTTTACTTGTATTCTGTTTCAGTCTCCATTTTCTTTCTCCCACCCAGTTGTTGCTGTGTTCTTATAACTTGGTGGCCGTTGAGTTGCCTGCCTCTACTCCAAATTTGATATTGGACACTCCTCCTGGTCCAATCTCATCAGCTCATTCTATTGTGTACAGTGAGATCATTTGGGAAGGCCCACCCTGTTACTTTATTAACCTTGAATTGTCTTTTGTTTCCTCCCTTCCTACCTAAAAAAATAATGAACACTTTATTCATCTGCTTTTACTGTTTGTCTCACTTAGTGTTCAATTGCATTTATTCTGCTGCATTTATTACTTCTTGTTAGTAGCCTGATTAAATTGAAATTGTTACTCTAAGTGTCTTACTTTTGGTTGTGCTTCAGGCCAGTTATTTTACTTGAAGAAGGTTTGTGGTCTGCATTCTAGTGGGAGGTGAGGGTAGCCTCTGTCCTTCTGAGCTGAGAATTGCTGGGTGACTGCCTACTGTGCTTATTGTTCTAAGTGTCTTTGTTCTGTTTTAAGCACGTTGGTTCCAAACCAGTTATTTTACATGAGGAGGATTTGTGGTCAAGATTTGTGGCAGGAGAGTATGGCCTATGCACTTCTAAGCTAGGAATTGCTGGTTGAAGGTTCTTTGTGTCTGTTGTTCTGAAAGTATCTTTGTTCTGGTTTAAGCACCTGGGTTCCAAAACATTGGTAAGGTTGTGGTCTGGACTCCTGTGGCAGGAGAGTGTGGCCTACACCCTTCTATGCTGGGAATTGCTGATGAATTTGCTCCATTATTTAAACTGCCTTCTGCTGTTCTGACTGTGATTTTATGCAGTTTTAATTAGCACTTCTTTTGCATTGTATAGCAGAGGCTATATTTAGACTCACTGAATCTAGACTGGTATCACTTGAGCATTAAAACCAGTTCTTCACTGAAATATCTGAGGCCTCTGTTGCTTTCAACTAACTATAAATGCCTGTTTTTGCTGTAATACTACACTTTTAATTTGTATTTGCATTCCACTGTGTATTTGAATTGTCTGAACTATTTTCTGGTCACATTTTACTGTAAGGCAAAACACAGCACTGAAATATAGTAGATAAAATCCAAAACGACAATAGTTGAGTAAGCACCTTTATAAACCAACAAAGCTTTCAGGTTGAAAAACCCTTTTTCAATGTATTACAACAGGTATAATAAAAACGCCCATATATACATTAAGAAACAATCATGTGACCTGCAGCCATCATCACATGATCATTGTCAATATGAAAACATTTTACCAACATTCAAAAATAATAATAACATTTAAAAATAATAATAACATTTCTAACTATTGATTATAATTAATCAAACATACCCCTAATTTGCTACTTATAACCTATAATAATAATTAAAATTAGTTTAATCTAGTTTGCTGTATTTATTTAAAATGGGTTTTAAGGATACTGCAGCATTCAACCCCGGGGGTGTGTCAGCTGATAATCTAACTATCCAATTGTATTCCCTGAGGTCCAACAGATTGGATAGGTCACCTCCCCTGGGTGATGCAACAACACAATCTAAGACTTGAAATTTAAAATGATGTTCATTACCTCTAGACACAGTACTAGTTCAGATGTAACACTGCCCAGTTCCAAGTTTACTATTTCTGGGTTTGTTTTATAAAGTCTGAGCATAAACTTCATGCCACCTTTATTGGTGAAGGCTCTTCTGCACCATTGTGTGAGGAGACTGCTCTGTGTGTCCCATCTAATCAAGGGTGAGAGCTCAGAGGGAGCATTCTTATTGGCTAGATGTTCTTCATCTCACATTGCTGCAGTCCTAACACTTGGGTAGTCCGCTGTCCCTCGGTCGGCCCGAATATCAGAGTATAAGGCTGACGTCGGTCAAGGCGCATTTGACTGACATCAGAACGTCAGGGTACAAATGCGCATGACCGACGTCATATCCTCAGTCTTTTTTGCCGCATGGTCCGATGCAGAAGCAGTGTTGCAAGTGCCGTTCGGCGTTCTGAAATTTTTCGAATTCGGAGTTTCAGACCGAAGTCAGAGTTGGTTAAGTACCCGTTGGGAATATTTTGGTTTTTCTTGCCTCAGTGGTTTACCGGATGTCAGAAAAAGTGAATAACTGTATTTCTTGTGGGAAACAGATACCGCATAGGGATTACCATAATTTGTGTATACCTTGTTTGGGACCTGAGCACGACGTGGTTGGGTGTCGCTTTTGTGCTAGGTTCAATAAACGCACTATAAAGCGTAGGTTGGATTGTGCCAGGTTGGTCTTTGGGAAGCGGTGCAATTACAATATGCCGTCGGATGCTCCGACGCCGGCTTCCTCAAAGAAGCGCAAGGACAAGGCAGTTAAACCTAGGTTAGAGGAGTCGTCCGAACCGGACGCCGGTTCTTTAGAGGCGTCAGTGGAACCGGTGGTTCCGACGGAGGCCTCTATGGAGTCCCAGGGAGAAACTGTGTTTTTACAGGATGTGGCCTCCCAGGAAGCAGGTCAGGCTGTAGGGGCTTCTCAGGTAACTGTACTCCCCTCCCTTCCTAAGGTGTCTAGGCCCTCTCTTTCTGCTTCCAAGGCTTCTCCTAGAGGAAGGTCTAGTTTTGCTTCTGTGGGTGTCACTCCTAGTTCTTCAGGTTCTGTGCCCAAAAGCACATGCTTAAAATGGCAGAAGATTTAATTACTTTAATTAGAGGCTCTATGCCCCCTCCTGATAAGAGGCCTAGGATGGAGCCAGTGTTGGGGGATTATGAGCAGGCTTCGGATGTGTCTGAGTCTTGGCTGAAGACTTGCAGGAGTATTCTCATTATTCTGATTCTGATGTGGATGATTCTACTCCTTCTGCTTCTCCTCCTGAGGATTTTTCTTTTCAGAGACCCTTCACTCCATGAGAGAGCATTTTAAATGGGAAGGTCAGGATTTCTCTGATTCCAGGAAAAGGCTTAGGGAATTTTGTTTTACCCCAGCATAGGCCTTTAGCTATACCTCCTGTTCTGAATGTAGTGGAAGATGTGTTTGCAGAGGCTTCGCTTAATCCTGATTCTTTGCCTCCTGCTCCTGTTAAACCAGATAGGTATTACAGGGTGCCTGAAGCTCATAAGTATCTTTTAAGAGTCCTAGGGCAGACCCAGAAACTGTTAGCCAGGGGCCTAAGGGTGTAAAGGCTTCTGTTGTCAAGAATCCAGTTCCTGCAGATAAAGAGGCCAGGGCCTTGGATAGATGGGGAAAGAAAGTTTATACTTCTTCTACTCTAGCCATGAGAGCTTTGAATTGCCAGTTTCACATGTTGAAATATCAAAATTATCTCCTTTCACAGTTGAAATCTAAGGTTGATGCTCTGGCGGAAGGTATTGATTGTAAAGAGTTACAAGATTTAGTGCATGTTTCTGAACAGGTGGGTAAGCATTCTTTGCAATGTGGTTTTGATGCTGTACAGGCCTCGTCTAGGGTGGCTGCCACTGGGTCAGTTCTTCGCAGGCGTGCCTGGCTGAGGGATCAAAATTTATCTGACCATGTTAAGACTAGGATTTTGGATGCCCCTTTGCAATCTGATGTCTTGTTTGGTTCTCCTGTTGAGGCAGTTTTAAAGAAAATGGAAGACAAGGCTAAGTCTATGCAGACTGTTAAAGATTTTTTGCAGGTTCAGCCTCCAAAGTTTAGTAGAAATTGGCCTACTAAAGGGTGGTCATATCCTTCTTATGATTCGCAGTCTAGGGGTAGATCTAGACGTGGCAGGGGCAGAGGTCAGGGCTCTTTCAGGCCTAGGACAGGGAGTTCTCCTGCACAATCTTCGGGTGAGGGCAGGGGTCAGTCCTTTCGTAAACAGACCCAATGACCTTCCTTTTCAGCTGCCAGAACCTTCTCGCCTGGCAGCACCTTTGGGAGGAAGGTTGGCACTTTTCAAAGAAAATTGGAGTTTGATTACCCAAGACAGATGGGTACTGGATATCATACATCACGGTTACAGGTTTTATTTCCATACCTTGCCTCCTTTCAAAGGCATGCCAGACATTCCTCCTCAACAAAGAATAGAGGCTCACAAGCAAATTTCTCTGTTACTCCAAATAGGGGCCATACAGCCGGTTCCTATGCCAGAAAGGGGCCTAGGATTTTATTCTCGCCTGTTCCTTGTGCCAAAAAGGGGAACACGTGGAGACCAATTTTGGATTTATCTATCCTCAACACTTATCTGGACATTCCCAAGTTCAAAATGTTGACGTTACAACAGCTTTTACCTCTTCTGGGCAAGGATCACTGGATGGTAACTTTGGATCTCAAGGAGGCTTACCTTCATGTTCCTATCAGGCTAAGTTGCAGGAAGTATCTGCGTTTTCGGACTGGGACTTCTCATTATCAGTTCTCTGCATTGCCCTTTGGCTTATCTACTGCGCCCAGAGTATTTACAAAAGTTCTGGCTCCAGTGATAGCTTTCTTCAGGCTAAAAGGAATACAAATCTATCCTTATTTGGACGATTGCCTGATACTGGCTCAATGAAGGGACGAGCTTCTTCGTCATTTGGAATATGTGATAGCAGTGCTAAGATGCCTGGGGTATTCTGTGAACGAAATAAAGTCCAGTCTAGTACCCTCTCAAGACATGTGCTTTCTGGGAGTAAGACTGAATACAGCATCCCAGATGGCCTTTCTAACCCCGGACAAACAAAAGAATCTTTCCCTTTACTTCCATCATCTATCTCTTCAGTCCGGGCTGACTGCAAGGACAGTCCTTCAAGCCTTAGGGTTCATGGCATCTTGTATTCTGGTGCTTCCCAATGCCAAACTGCATATGAGGAAGTTGCAATGGTATCTCAAAATGTATGGACACAGCACTGCCAGCATCTGGACACTGTCATTCAAATAATACCTTGCATTCAAAAGGAATTTTTGTGGTGGGCTCAGGAATGTCACCTAAACAAGGGACTCTCTGTGACCCGGCCAGAGGCGAGTCAAATTTTAACAACAGATACCTCAGACAAAGCTTGGGGAGCTCATCTAAATGGAAAGTGGATACAAGACAAGTGGCCTGTCAGACTACAGCATCTACATATCAACTTAAAGGAGATGTTAGCAGTCCAGTTTGCATTAATAGCTTTCAAGGATTTACTTCTTCCTGGGCAGGTGTTGATTCTAACAGACAACACAACTGTCATGTGGTACATCAACAAGCAAGGGGGAACACATTCTTATCCTCTATGCAGGCAAGCAATGCTTTTGTGGGAGACTGCTCTCAGTTTACAACTAAGTCTTCAGGCAAGGTTTCTGCCGGGAGCACAGAACTCCTTAGCAGATGTGTTAAGCAGACAAATCATGGATCCCCACGAGTGGAAACTGGATCTTCATGTATTTCAGAAATTGACAGTGTCCTGGGGAACTCCAGACATAGATCTGTTCGCTTCTCCACTAAACCACCAGCTGCCAAAGTTTTGCACAAAGCGGTTTCATCCCACAGCTTGGAAAGTGGATGCTCTTTCTTTCAGTTGGAAAAATCTTCATGTGTATGCCTTTCCACCTCTGCCTCTCCTCCCAAAGGTACTTCTGAAGGTCAGACAGGACAAGCCAAGGATGATTTTGATAGCTCCAGATTGGCCTCGACAGCACTGGTACCCATTACTGAGAAGTCTGGTACGGAAGCCTCCATGGCCTTTGCCTTTGATTCCTCATCTGTTGTCCCAGGAGGACAGTCATTTGCTCAATGTCAAGCTTCACTCTCTTCACCTAACAGCATGGCATATTCTGTTTTAAACCATAAAGGGTCTCAACTTCCACAACAAGTTTTGAATGTGATTTTGGAAGCTAGAAGGCCTAGTACAAGGAAAGTGTACGCAGATAAATGGAAGAGATTTTTATTTTTGAGTGCAGCTAAGGATTTGGATGTTTCTGAGCCTGATTTAAGTGTGGCTCTTCAATATCTTACTGAGTTATTGGACAAAGGTTTGTCCTTCTCTTCTATTAAGATTCATGCTGCAGCAATTTCAGCTCACTATGACTGTGACCCACCATTGTTTTCTCATCCTTTGTTCAAGCAATTTCTTAGAGGGGCAAAGAATATAAGACCCCCACGTAGAGCTCCTACTCCTGCTTGGGATCTCAATTTTGTGTTGGAGAAACTCACTCTACAACCTTTTGAGCCTGCAGCTACTGCTGAGTTGAAATATTTGTCATGGAAGACTGCTTTTTGTTGGCCATTACCTCTGCAAGAAGGGTTTCTGAATTGCAGGCCCTTATGGCAGTTGAGCCTTTCTTAATTTTCCATAAGGATAGGGTATCTTTACGTACTAATCCTTCCTTTATGCCTAAAGTGGTTTCTAGTGTGGCTTTAAACCAAACTATTCATTTGCCTACTTTTATGCAAATCCCCAAACTAAAGGGGAAAAGATTTTGCACACTTTAGATGTACACAGGCAGTTGCGATATTATTTGGACAGAACTAAAGGGTTCAGACAATCTCAGCAGTTATTAGTTTCTTTTGCTTTGTGCTCTCAGGGCAAGCCCGTGTCAAAACAAACTATTTCTAAGTGGATTGGATTTTGCATTGCTTTCTGTTATTCCCATCATGGCAAAGAGATTCCAGCTGGGATTAGGCCTCATTCCACTAGGGCTACTGCCACTTCAACAGCTTTTGAGGGGTGGCTACTAAGGATATTTTGGAGGCAGCCACTTGGAGTTCAGTGCATACCTTCTCTAGGCATTACCACCTTCCTCTGTACTCTAAATCCAGGGCTGGTTTTGCCACTGCTGTGTTGCAGGGCATTTTGGCAGCCCCTGCTTCATTATAGTTTAGCCATCCTCCCTTACCTCTGCTTTGGGATTCTACCCAAGTGTTAGGACTGCAGCAATGTGAGATGAAGAACATAGTACAGTTTTGTACCTACCATAAATGTAGATGTTCGAAGATCCACATTGCTGCAGTCCAATTTACCCTCCCTCCTTCCCCTCTGTAGTTTGAGATGGTTGTGTGGGCTGGGTTATCCCTCTGAGGTATAGTGTATATATTGTATATATATTGTACATATTTTTGGTGTTAGGCTGGTTGGTTGTTTAGTTGTTGTCTATGGGTTTTGACCTTTCTTTTTAGGGTCTTCTGACATCTGGGGCAAGAAAAGACTGAGGATATGACGTCGGTCATGCGCATTTGTACCCTGACGTTCTGATGTCAGTCAAATGCGCCTTGACCGACGTCAGCCTTATACTCTGATATTCGGGCCGACCGAGGGACAGCGGACTACCCAAGTGTTAGGACTGCAGCAATGTGGATCTTCGAACATCTACATTTATGGTAGGTACAAAACTGTACTTTTGAGATAAGGGTATTATTTAATTTTATTTAAGCCCCACATTTGCACTTGTTTGTGTGAACTGCTCCATTGTGTATAGCCACATTTTGGTGGTTACTGTTGATGGTTACAGATGCAAATGTTTTGTTTGTTAAATTTTCCATTAGCACTTTGCTTGTGGTCCCCCAGAGGTTTTTTGTGGTCCTGCTCTGTCAGGTGGAACACTAAGCCTAGCCTCAGAGGTACCAACACACTTCTCACCCACTAGCCACTCCTAAGTGTGACCTCTTTTTCTGGTCATATAAATTTATCTATCACTGTGGACAGACCATTTACCACAGTTCCTTCAGCCAGCTTGGTCGACATGGGCATCCTGAGGCAGTGTAGCAACCGTTTCATGTTCACTGACAATCCTCTCTTCCTAGTATACAGAAACACAATGTGTGAGAGATGCAACTGTATTAAGAACAGTGAATCTATCCTCTCGCACATCAGTCAGTACATATGATAATGAGCGGGTTGCCAGCATGCACAACTCATCTCCTACTTTACCCAAACCTACATCACACATACCCACATATGCGGAGGTCCTCACCAGAAACATACCTAAACACCAGAGACCTCCCAAACAAAAACAAGCATGCTACACACATTTTCTCTGCAGAACACATTACACATAATAGCTCATGCACCATTGTCTCACTGGTCAAACCCTTAATGCAAAACACAAAATCAAACATTAGTTATAGGTGATTCCATCATGAGAAACACTGATGTCCCTCTCATCAGGCTTGATAAGGAAAATGTCATGGTCAACTGTCAGGATACACCATAACACACACATGCACTGAAGTCTCTCAACAACAAGTACTGTTATGACTGTCATAGTCCATGTTGGTGCAAACAACTTGAGATATACCTCTCGGGACTACATGAAGAGAGACCTGACTGAGCTCTCGGAATGTATGTCTCAGGCAAGTATGTCCCTAGCCTTAAGTAGCATGGATGATGCCGCAATACAAAAAAAGAAAATGATTGACTTCATAATTGGCTTAGCTACTGGTCTCATTCTATTGGGATCCACTATCTGTCAGCCTGGGATGACATGACTGACAGTCCTCGATGCTTTGCCAAAGATGGTCTTCATCTGTCACACCTGGGATTTTAGCTACTGGCTAAGGCTCTTGTCTCCCCCATTCTGCCTTTTTTAGGCAGTGTCTCGAACAAAATTCTCAAAGTAAAAACTCTATCTAAAAACTATCTCAAGGGTATGCTGCTAAATTCTAGGAGTCTCAACATGAAACTGCACTCACTGGAAGCTGTCCTCACCTTGGAAGACGCAGACATTTGTGCAGTCATGTACATCTGGTTCAAGGCTGTGAAGTGCACCCCAGCTATACCAGGTTACATCTCCTTCCACATGTTCAGACCTCAAACTGAAGGTGTGAAAACTAAAGGAGGCAGTGTATCAATATTCATTAATGACGAATACACCTCCAGACTGGTTAAACAATACGACTCCCTGGAGACACTTCAGGTACAATTAACTGTTGGTAGGACACCTATTCAAGGCATTGCCAGCTACAGGATCCCTTCCATGTATCAGGGCACCCACTCTGCCTATTTGGATGTACTTGAGTCTATCAAGATATATCCAAACATCATGGTTTTGGGCGACTTTAACTACCCTTCCATTGACTGGGTAAATTTATTTGTGCTCAAACTTATTTGCCCAAAGGTTCCTCAAATTCATCATCTCCAATGCTCGGGACCAGCTGGTTGACACCACCACAAGGGGTGCCAGCATCCTGTATCTGGTGCTTACATATATGGTGGACCACTGTACCACCTGTACTGAGGTCCTCCCTGGTGAGATATGATTACAAATCAGTCTCATTCAAAGTATCTATCGCACTTGACCTCACCCCAGCAGTAACTAAGCTAAAACACTTCTCCAAAGCACATTAAAACTTCTTATAGGATGGTATAAAGAGCTTCACTGTACCTCCTCCTTTAGCAGGAACTGGCAGCTATGCCAAGCTCTGCACTAAAGCTTTATACAAACACCTGTATAACTGCATTGACTCTGTTATACCTGATAAGACCAAAACAAATTCCTCAAGGAAGAGAAAACCTGCCTGGTTGTCAACTGCCATTGACAGGCTTTACAATAAGAGGAAGAAACTGCTGTCTAAGAATGTGAGGGAGCGAGCCCTCCTAAACTGGAAACATTCCCTGCTCAGCTTAAACAAGCAAATGAGACTTCTTGTAAAGTCCTCCAAAGCAAACTACAGGTCCAAATAAGCTTCCTCCAATAAAGGAAAACCATAAGGTATTCTCTAGTTATGTCCATAACTTAAAAGGAAAGGCTCAGATTTGTGCAAAACTGGTAGTTAATGAAACAACATAGTGAGCCAGTGGACATAGCTAACCTGTTCACTCCCCTGTCCCCACTACATGTTTCCCACGACATTCCTACAACCTGTCCACTACCTTGTATCTATAAAGAGCAGGTCATAATTTCTCTTTCTAAGGCCAGAGGTTGCTACACCTTTGGAACAGTCTTTCACTTCATGTCAAACATTGCACCTCATTGTTCCTCTTCAAACACATTCTGGACAATTGGATAGGTGACCATAAATTCACTCTAAGGGTTCCACGTGTCCCTCTTGGACAGGGGCAATAGGTGCTGATCATGGAAATAAGGGTAAGAACATGGCTAGGCTTGTAAGGGCCCTAGGGCCATTAGCCCAGTAACTTCCTATGATCCTGTGA
This sequence comes from Protopterus annectens, assembly GCF_019279795.1. Lineage (NCBI taxonomy): Eukaryota > Metazoa > Chordata > Ceratodontiformes > Protopteridae > Protopterus > Protopterus annectens. The sequence goes on from NC_056743.1 coordinate 606,240,559, forward strand.
AAAATCCAAAATTAAGATATGAGCTCTTTAATGAAAGAAACATATTTATCCAGGTACACATATTAGGCTCCTTAAAATGCATGCAGTAATGTTCAAATTATTTAAATAGACATAAAATATGGTGTGCAGCAAATTAAGTCAAATAGCTAATGGAAACACTTAAGTTCACATAGCATTCACATCATGAGTGACCATCAAGGAACATGTATTCTTAATAGCAGGGTCATAGACAGTCTCCCATATCACTTATCTGGTAAAACCTTAAAATGTGGAATGTTTTTACAAAACTTAACACTAATAGGAATTCTGTTCCACAAAAGTATTTTACCAGTAGTGATGTACACGTTCCTAATATTAGCCCATTATGTTCAAGTTTTATCAGATAAATGAATATTCATATCAAAGTTGAGTGCTTGATCAAGAAATATCTTATAAACAAACAGGCTACGATGCATACATCTATAATAAATGGTGTATAAATTTGATGCAAGACATATGTATCATTGTATTCCATGTCTTTAACATTTGAAATAAATGTTGTAAAATTTCTGTGAACACTTTCCAGACAGTTAAGTTGACCAGCTGTATATGAACAAAAACTACCATCATCTTCAGTAGTAGATGTTATATGAGCTTTATACAAAGCAATTAAACAATTCTAAATGACTAGTTGCAATATTTATAATAATGAAACCTAGCTTCCTTAAATCATTTTACAAAATGTCTCACAAATTCAAATTTAGAGCAAATCAAACTACCCAAATCCTTTTAAGCATTAACCTCTGCTAACATAGCTGATCTAAAAGATTTTGGTTTCGTTATTTTATGATTTATAAAATAAATAACATTACATTTGGCTACACTGATCTAAAATCCCGTAGCAGCTGACTACCTACTAATTTCAGACAGACAAGAATTGATAATCTCAAAATGACCAGTTGTAGCAAATAAACCAATTGTGCAATCATAGGCATACTACTAATCTAATGATTATTAACTGGCAGGGTACTAAATACTAGACTAAATATGAATAAACTGGGTCAGATATAATACCATGAATTTTAATCTGCTGAGTCCAGTGAGCTACCCAATTTGAAATCTAGTGGTTTCGTTCCACGTCATTTAAAACTTGTATAATCATCTAATGCGACAAAAATCAAAAGCCTTAGGTCCAAATTGCCCCCACATTCAAACCTAAATTTAAGGCTCTAGTAATTTTACTGAAAACACTAAACTAGTTAAATAGCCACAGACAAAGCCATTTTGATAAATATCCTGATTTTTAAAATTGACAAAATTTCCAAAAGTTTGTAAAATATTTTTCAAAAGTTTTTGCTATAACTGATAAATTTGTATGGTGGTAATTCTTATTCTCCAACTTGCTCCCCTTTTTATTTATTGGATTCATTAAAGATTGCTTCCAAGAACTAGTTGCAATATCATAATACAATAATGTATAAAACATTATATAATAAAGGTTCAATTAAATTCAATTACAGCAGAAGGAAAATTGCAGGAATTTTATCGGGTCCCATACCTGTTTTTTTTTTTTGTTACTTAATGTATTTCTCATCCAAAGTGAACGATGGGCAAGTATACCTACAGTATAATAAGCTTTCATTTTAAATGCCAAATTAGAAATTTTAGTATAATAGAAAAATAACATATTTGCTCTAAATTTATGAACTATAATTGTGTTTCAGTTTACTTCGGTAGCTCTTAAAAGAGGAGCTTTATCACTATTATAAATTAAATATTTAAAGTGTTTTCTTATTAGCCAAATCCTTTGCTAAGTTCTCATAGTTCATCTTTTTTCATAAATTTTAATTCCCTGCTACTCCTGTTTGTTTTTACTGTTGAATTCTCATCAAAGATGCCCCAAATCTCTCTTTCTCTTGTATCATTTTTGTAATTTATAAGACCACCATTAAGGCAGATTTTTCCTGCTGCCATTTTGTAAAAAACTGTTTTCTCCACTGTCTTAATACATTCCCAAGGATAACATTTCCAAAATCATTTTGTGATGAAACCATCAATCAATTTTTTTAACAGACTAAATATATTCTCATAATCAACATGACCTTTAATTATATTTTTTTAAATATAAACAGTGTTCTCATAAAAAATAAACAGGGTTACTGTAAAAAAATGAAGGAATCACTGAGTGCAAAAGACTAAAAGATGTGCTAAACATTTTTCTTAAAGATTAAGACAAATGTTTTTGAATAATAAGATGTGAATTGATTAGTAATGATGTCCTACAGTAAAGTAGCATTAGGCAAGTATCTTAATGGCCTTGACTTCAAGGCATTCTTAACACTGATCTGTTCTGTGGACAAAAAGATGCAATAAAGGTCCACCAAGTTGCAGAGTTACATAATCAATTTACTCTGAAAATTAACTTTGTGAAACCTAATCTGTTAATGCTGTACTTGCAGTATTCTTACTGTGACAACAGTTTTAGTAGTGTTCCCTCTATGGAGACCGTTACAACATGTGTACCTTGGTAAACATTATTGTTGTTAAAAGTGAAGTACTTGCCTATGCCAAAGGTCTTGTCCATATTCCCTAATACTAAACATGGGCCTGTGTTCATAAACCTGAATTCACCACACATTGCCAAGCATTTTGGTTGATTTCCTAAAACTGAACAAGGACCTGCAAGATAACTAACTTATAAAAAACAGGCCTCACTTATGATCCAAGAAAAGTTTGAAATGCAGTAGACTCCATTAGTGTCTCTGCCTCAAAATACACCTCAGCTTTCAGCAGTGTTTGCTGCAAATAGACCAGCCTACTCAGAACTTTATTTCCAAAATGAGTCTGCTCTGTATTTGACTACTGAAACTTCAGTTTTCTGGCACTGTCCATGACAGCCCCTTAACTCTTCATAAGTCCCTTTTACTTTAAATAATTTATGCTACATGATATTGATAAATGTCTACTTTCACTCTAAGGACGTCAACCTATTGTAGTAGACAGCTTTCCCAACTTCATTAGTCTTTTTTAAATACTGTATTAAGTAACTCCTTCATCCCCAGTACAAACTGTTCATTTCACTGTACACCTACCTAAACACACAAGGCTTCCCTTAGTCATCCACCTTCAGAAACACTTTTCCAGGCTCATTTCCTGTGGTTTGGCCTGTCATTGGAAGAAAGTGTATTAAAAAAAAGTCTACAGTCAACCGCATGAACAGTGATGTAAATATGGTATTCTGTGCAGACAGCATGTTTTTCCTCAGACAATAACCTGCTTTTTCACATATTCTGAGTATCGTCTGCACTGGAGTGAGAGACAGCTGAAGGGGACCATCATTCAGGCAGCCATTACAGGGATATGTTCTCTTGCTGGCATTTCATCAATGAGGACATATCTTTTAAGTCCTAACCCATGGTTAGGAGATATGGGACCCATATTGCTATGGAAAACCACTCTGCCTTCATCTTGTGAGTGAAGGCTCCCTTGCACCCACAGTAGGGCTACTGCATATGCAGCTTGGTAGCTGAATGCCTGGACTAGGGCTGTCCCTTATGTAACTGCACCTTGTCTGAGTGATTGTAGCACTGGGTAATAGTAGTTTGCTCCCTCACTCCCTCTAGGACAGGTAAGCCCATCCTCCCCTTCATAGTTCCAACAGAAGCCCCCACCACTAATCAAAACAATGATACCTGGGACGCAGTCATGGCTCTATACATTTATGCCAACAGTGCTGATTGACAACAGCATGACATTTGGACGTAAGGTAATATAACATAGATACTCCAAAACATGGACAAAGGTTAGCAGGGCTGTTTTCAGAGCTCAAATCAATGCATTTAGCATAATTAACCACTAACTGGTCAAATTATTTTTATTATAACTGGATTTTTTTTAGTAGTGCTTGACTGTTTCTCATACTATCTGCATTCAGAGATAAATATCCATTCAAACTGGACATCACTCTGTTTTGCAGCAGTAAGTCAGGAAGTTCCACAAGGGTTGGTTTTAGCACCAGTTCTCCTTTCATCTCTTGTCACCCCACCCCAGTCAGTCACCACCTAGATCTGAAAATAATTCTTATTGCATGATATGTCTATTTACAGATCATCTCCTGCTCTCACCTTCATTAAACAACTTGAACCCGACATCGGCAAATTTTCAAACTGACACTAAAACAGTGGCCTGCAGAACAACCTTAAACATTGGAACCAAACCTTATCATGCGCTTTTCTTCAAATTAGATGTAAACTTGAAACTATCAGCATGTTATGTATTCCTTGATATGGTTGCTCTAGTCCCCTCACAGTTTGTTATTAAACAGAACAAACAAAGGCATGAATCAGCACGTTTCTAAAATGCATGGTGAATTTCACATTCCATCATCTCTCAAGGCAAGTATGACCGATAATCGCATGTGGTTAGCTCAACTAAAACATTTTCTCCCCGTTACTGCCTTTGCCACACACAAGCTGAACAGTTGGAAATAGAATCTGCAGATACAGCACACTAACTCTCTGCAGAGAAAATCACTCCGCTAGCTTCAGAAAAAGGCCAGATAATTCCCTGTTAAAGAATGCAGAGAGTCATTATTTAGTCTGTTTTATTTAAACTCTTGAAACTGGAATATTATCCATACTTTTCAAGTAAACTATTCCTCAGTTCCAACCAGTACAATGTCAGATCTCAATCCATTGAAGTAATTTTATAAAAAATACCACATAATAAACTTCTGTCTGCTGATCACTGCTTCTCATAAGACCAAAATGTGGAACTCATCCATCATCTCTTAGAGAATCCTTTTTTTAAACAATTCTGCAGCCAAGCAATATAACAATTTTAAGATGGTCCTGTTTTACCCAATTAACTCTAACACCATCTATCTCATCTCCTGACTGGCAGAACTCCATGTTAAGCATCTAACATGATTTTTGTGTTACTTAGTTTGGCAAATATAACTCTTCACATGTCTGGAATGCTGATTTTTGATAAGTTTTTCTGTTTTTGGACTCGAGGGATATATGAATTGGGTGACTTTTGTAACTGACTATATTGAAGGTTTTGTATGCTCTATTTGCTTCTACAATGTATGATTAAATATTCCTTGCACTTACATGATTAAAATTAGTCAGTTCTAACCCAAAATATTACTTCTGTCTGCACAACAGACAGCGCACAGCTGACATGCATTTGAATTTCCAAGTTTACAATTGGCCAGATAACTATTAGGATACAAATGCTGCTCTGAAGCCTGTGTTATGCTTTTAATTTCTTCATCTTATATTTGAAATAAAATGTTTTTTTGACTTTCATATATGAGGCTCTATTTCACACGAGGTACAGTCTGTCAGTTGCCTAAAAAAGTAACTGATAAGTCATGCAGAGCATATTGGTGTACAAAATACCTTCCTGTCTTCCACAGTAGGCATGCTTAACTTAACCTGTGCAGTTTTCACCACTGATTCAACAGCTATTAACTGCTGAGAGAACTGAGTTTTTTTCACCTTTTTGTGGTTAGAAAAGCTCTTCATTGAATGAGAGGGTGAAATGATCAGTCAGAAATGGGGATCAGTTTGTTATGATAGCTTTTTTTCTAATCACAAATATAAATGTTAGGATATTCCTGAAATAGAAATCTGTTTGTATTTAACTAATGAATTATGAAATGCTTCTCTATCCATACAGTGGCCACATGGCAGTCTATCGCCACTGTCTCTCGTCTCCAATCCAACTGGATTGTGGAGGTATGGGACAAACTGCTCAGTAGGTGGTGTGGTGCAAACCTACCGAATGTAGGGATATAGCCTCAAAATGCATAAAATTTATTATTTTGCAAAAAAAAAACACTTGAAATCAAAAACACCACCATCAGTTAAGTAGCATCTTAGTTTCCCCAGAAATAAAATCTGGTAAATGTTATAATTAAAATCATCAGTTAAATAAACAATTCAAAATCATCACTGCATGGTGCAGTTTTAAACCTGGCACATTGAATTGCAGTCTGTATTTGTACAGTAGACCATATACTTGACAACTGGGATCAAATATAATTAACTATAAATAAAACCTCCTTGTTAGTCGACTACTATAAATCAACTCTATAACAAAAGAAAAAAGCCTTTAAATTCTATAACCAGTCTATCAACATTAAAGACATAATCAGAAAGACAACAAAAAAAAAAATTACTATCGGAAAGATCAAAACTCATTATGAACTGTACACATTCCCCACACTCTTGGTCCCCCCTCAAAGTCAAACTTGAGTTTTTTTTCTTATTGTTTTCTATACTCTATCTGCCCACACAACTGCAGCATTCTGCTTGTTACTTACTCCCGTTACGCACTTCAGCAGACCTGTAACTGTGTTTATCAGCATTTGTATTCATAAATAAATGCCCATATTCACTCCCATGTCACCAGTACCTGATATCATGCCTCCCTGAGGGCTTGTTTCTGGATCTGCCACCCTTTCCTCCCCACTCTAGCTATGGCTCTGCTGTAGCACACTGTAAGTAGAAATGTTTCAGTTGTGGAAGCAAAGAATGGACAGAAACCATATGAAAATCAGGTTGGGTCAAACTTAAATAGGTTGTAAACTGGTCTAGAATTTCTCATTGAGATGGTAAATTGGATTAGTCAATAAGAAGCTTTGAGAATCTTCCCACTCTGCAACTAGGTGCATGAAAGAAAATATACAGGATCAGGGTGGTGACTGAGAAGCATGTAGTCAGTGTAACCTGTTTAGGTTGGTTGCTGGAGAACCGCAACTTTTGTGTGTGGTTCCTGAAATGCTGTCCACTAAAGCATTTCTTTTGTCACTCCTGTTTTAGTTCTATCCAATATCATGTACTGTTTTTGGATCCAATTAAGATAATGGTTTATCATTATTAATGAGACGCTGTAGTGATTTTTCATTCTTATTTTGATGCGGTTATTAAAGATGGTACATAATAGCAGGGACATTTAAAAAGCGCTAGTGATACTAGATTCAAGTGATGTGTATGAATTACTTAATGCAACAGAAAATATGCAGTGACTCAGGTTTTCAGGAATGGGTTCAAAGCAGTGGTATTAGTACTGGAGTAAAATATATTGCAAATATTGTATGGTGGAGTTTGAAGTAGCTGTTTGAGCAGTTTAAGAAATGAAGGCAGACTGACAGTAGCTGCAAACATTTTGGAAATAAAAAGAATCTAGAACTCAAAGCTATTCAAAGCTATTGCAGTGTTTACTGTCTCTCTTTATGTACAGCTATGGAAAATAGCCTATCAAACTGCATCAGAGAAGTGATGGTGTTTATTACTGAACAGGTAAGTCCTATTTTAACTTGTCCTCTCATCAGGCTCAGTTGTTCCTGCAGCAACAGGTCATAGTTTTTCAGATATTCTTAAAAATGACCATAAAACAAAGACAAGAAAAAAATGTTAAATAAAATCCTTACAGAAAATTATCTTGTAACAAGGAAGGTAGACTAGTGTGAAAAATAATTAACTTTATTCCACAAAGTTTTTCAAGTATTCTTATAGTACCTGTGATTTTACTTTAAGGGGAGTCTGGATATAAGACTGTGTGCCAGTCAGTAGACATGGATCTGCTCTATTACATAATAAGGTAAATTTAGAGTTACAGTTGATTTAATGGAGGCACATGATCTTTTGGATCGTTATCATACTTCGCATCCCACACACAAACCTAATTTTTTGTCCAGTGTAGCGTAAATTACTCTGATAAAAAACAGACTGGATGTAAATATTAATTTCAAAATGGAAGTGATATCTTTTTCTGACTATTAAATAATGCACTGTAAATGTAATCTTCAAAGCCTATCTGTGTCAGTTTTGAAATGGTGATTAAATAAGCATATGCTTAAGGAAAAAGGGTATTGAAGAAAAAACTAAAATGCAAATTATCTAGTCCAGAAAAATGAATATAATTGAATTCCCTTGATATCAAATGGACAACTTTTAATGCTACATTTGGGGTTTCTTTTATTAGTAATCCACTGTATTTTAAAACATGTACACAAAATCTCTGCAGGGATTAAATAAACTCTGTGGAGGCTTCATGGGAAGCCTACATGGAGTTTACATGTGTGTGCGGTGAGCAGCAGCACTCATTGCATATTCATGCCGCGCACTGTGTTTAAAAGTAAGTAAGTGAGATTTTGTGGCTGGTAACACTTATTGCCTCCCAGGAAACCATGTAAGCGAACACGGATAGCACTCCTGTTTAAATCAGAGCACTGAAGGTCCATGGTTTTGTGCAGAATGCCACAATGATCACCAGGGCTTCACAGATCACTCTGTCTCTTAGTACAAGACATCTGGGTAAAGGCCAACATAATGGGGGAACAATGACACAAAAATAGGGACATATCTGACATATTTACCCTATAGAAATGTGCTAGAATAACCAAGATTTGTGTTAAGATGCATGTTCTGAAGGATTTGACTTATGAAACTCAAATGTACGTAATTTTTGTCACATCAGTCCTGAGATCATCCCAGTGATGTGGCAGAGATCCACAAATTTGATAAGTAACACATTTGGACATTCTGTAAAACTCTGGACAGTTGAGAGGTATGAATGTCAAGTATATGGTCTAAACACAGTACTGGATAGAGTAGCTACAGTACAGAGTATTGTAATATCCCATTACTGGCATTCTGTACTGAAGCTTTGTAAATGATCTGTAATGATACGTGATCTGCTATGTAAAATCACCACCAGGTGAAGTGTGTGTATTGAATAGGAACACAAAGATGAATTGTAGAAATGAACACGGGGAAAGAGGACAGGTGAAAGAACCTAATGTACAGCAGATGAGTGCATGTCAATGGAAGATGATTGTAGCAGTAACACCAACCACATATCAATATGGTACAGTAGGGACTACGCAGGGAAATTGTGTATTATATGACTATCACACAAGGTGACATAATGGGGAAGATGTCCTTACATGAATAATGCTGAGGACATCTATCAGAGATGCACAGGACACTAAGGATAATCACAAGGCTTTCTTTAGTTATGTTAGGAACCTGGGTGGGAATTCCCAGATATGCTCAGAATTAGTCCAAAATGACAAAAAATACACCGAACCCACAGACATTGCCAACATCCTAGCTGACAGGTTCAGCGCAAACTTCTCCCCCCCCCCACCAAAAGGGCTAATATCTATCCCAGCAGAGTGCTGCTCCCTTGACATCTCAGATGCTCAGGTAAGAGCTGCCCTCTCCAAAGCAAGAAACACAGCATCAATGGGACCAGACAGTGTCCCAGGCTGCGTCCTACATGAACTCCAAGAAGAGCTAAACCCAAACCTAAAACTACTGTTCAGTCTCGGCCTTACTACAGGATATGTACCCAAAGAGTGGCGTACAGCAACAGTGGTCCCTCTCCACAAAGGTGGTGCCTCAACGGATCCTGGAAACTATCGCCCCATAAGTCTCACTAGCTTGGTCTGCAAAGCTATGGAAAGGATCATCATGGACCTTATAAATAAAGATATTGGGGACCTACAGACACTGGATCCTACCCAGTTCGGCTTTAAGGGCAGATCCTGCCTCTTAAACCTGGTCAATTTCTTTGAAACAGTCACCAAGGCCATTGACAAGGGGAAGGTGGTCCACACAGCCTACCTGGACCTCGCAAAAGCCTTCGATACAATACCCCACTCGGGCATTATAGATAAGCTCACCAGCTTAAATATAAACCCCTATGTCACTAGATGGGTTGCAAACTGGCTCAAGGACAGAACCCACATGGTTAGAATAGCTGGAGCCATGTCAGACTCCAAACCAGTTACAAGTGGCATCCCACAAGGCTCAGTCTTGGGCCCTCTCTTGTTCGGTATATATTTCTCGGAGGTACAGGCCAACATGGAAGGACTGTGGCTGACCAAGTTCGCAGATGACTGCAAACTGGGCACCATAATAGACTCTCCAGCTGACACAAGCATCCTCCAAAAGGGCCTCATAGAAACAGACAACTGGTGCCAGAGCCATGGCCTCAAGCTAAATGCCAAAAAGTGTATAGTCATACCCTTTGGCAAAAACAGTGCCCACAAATTACCACATAGGTGGTAATCCATTAAGTACAGAAGAAGTAATTAGGGACCTGGGGACCCAAGTTGATAGCAATCTCTCATTTGACAACCACATGGCCAAAGTGGTTAGAAAAACATTTTATATAGCCCACCTAATCATGAAGGGATTCACATCTAGATCAGGGGAGGTCATCGTGCCTCTTTACTCATCCCTCATCAGGCCCATAATTGAGTACAATGCTCCTTTTGGGATGTACCTTACCAGACACCTGCAACAACTGGAAAGACCCCAAAAGTACCTCACCAAGAGGATCAAGGGGCTCAAACAGATGCTGTATGCTGCCCGGTTAAAGAAACTCCAGCTCTACTCAGTGGCATACCGCCTGCTCAGAGGCGATCTGTGCCTGACTTATAAAGCCATGTCCAACCCGGAATTAATGGACATGCTGCACCTCAGAAAATCCAAATCCCATCGAGCTACGCGCTCGAGGGACTTAAACCTCAGCACTGAAATAAATAGGACATGCTGGAGGGACAGATTCATAACCCAGAGGCTCCCTTCACTCTGGAATAAAATCCCAGTCCAGGTTAGACAGAGTCCCTCATTGACTCTCTTCAAGAGGAATCTTGATGAGTGGATGGGAGATCGTAGGTTTACCCCGGGTATCACTTCTGTGTCACTATTAGACAGAAGCGCAGTATACTAACCTCGAAAAAGGGCATAGCAAAATTAATTTAAAATGGGTGGCGAAAGCCATACACACTCTGGCTAGGCTTATAAATGCCAGATAGCCTAGTATGAACCTATGAACCTATGTGACATACAATTGGGGTAGGATGCATGTCATGAAGCTCTGAAAACTGATTTGCCTGAATGAATGTAACCTCAGCAAAGGTATCCAAGTGGGACACAGGTAATGGCTCATGGACAGCATTAAAAGAAACATCTGCAGTCATGGACAGTATCAGAATAATACCACAACTACCCCATGCTTCTGACAATAACATATGTGATTTAGAGTAATCAGAGATGATTCTGCGCAAACACACTTGTACAACTATTATGATACGTCCACACACTGAGAGTAATCTTTAACACTGTCCTGGCACTCTAACATCTGCTGGAGGTGTTAAGAGGGACACTGCCATATCTGTATGTGACATTTTGATCAATACAGGCTAGCTGACTGGTGTGCATAGCATATATATATCTATATATGGCACAGTGCACACTGTCATAAATGTTATCCATGCAATTAATGTCAAACATGTATGTACTGTGTGCGTCACCAGAACAGATAGCACACATGCATCTGGTGTAATAAATTGATGGAGGTTCCCCACCATCAGTCAGTAATGTTTATACCACAAAACGAATACCTAGATATGGCCAGTAAGCTCTGTTATAGCTCACTGTGACAAAGGTGGTATACTTCAGTTACACATCAGTGGAAGATGTGCAGGGAGGTACATGAAGGGTGCATTGTACTTGGCTATTGGTGTAATGAAGGCTGTGAACTGTGGAGGTATTATGGCTTCTAATGTGGATGTCCTTCACATACTCAGTACTTGTGAGGGAGTACAAGGGAGTAGTCAGCACTGTGACCACATGCTGGAGGATGTTCCACTTAAAATCTACCGCTGGACACAGGTCAGATACCTCTTGGCCTGATTATAGGGTGTGATGTTCACATTATACTTGGGTTGTATTTGTTTTCATGACAATATATCCCCCCCCCATGTTTTCTTGTCATCATACGTGTTGTCATGGCCGTGGCAGCACTCTTTGGTGTATGTTGATACTGTCTGTATTATACTAATATCACAGTTGGAGTCAATTATTGCCCACAGTCTGTAGTTCTTCAGGCAGCTCTATGGGCACAGGATGCATGTCTCATCTGATACACTGGTCTACCCACTTGGTGATATAGGTGTATATGGCCACATCTGACAGCGTTGATTGAATACTTCAGTGTGGTTTTGTGTCAAATGCCCTGGCCTGGTCAAATTCAAAATGATGATGATGTCATGCATGCCCTCGATCTCTTTGAGGACATCTGACAGATGTTACAGACATGATGTAGCATTAACTCACATAGGTCTGTTGCACTCAGCTGGGATATTACTAGTGTCCATTTAGAAATGGTCCATGATGACGTGTTGCTCTACTCGCAGATGAAGAGAGTCAGGATGTGTCTATATGCATGCATTGGGTGCTGCCCCCCTCAACGCACATGAATGCACGTTGAAAACACCTTTCTACAGTGACACAGTCCATGTGGAGGGTGTGTTAAAGTGTGTATTAAACTGTGTCAGGAAGGTGTATGTCATGAATCATGTGATAGGTGATCTGTGATGTCACAGTCCATTGATTCTGTGTGGTAGGGCTGGATGTAGATAAGACAGTGCATACTGGCTGTCTTCAACTGGCATATGGTTTGAACACAATCCCCCATGCAGGGATCATTGAGAGTCTCCCAGCTGGGGATTAATCCTCATCTCACTAGATGGGTAATGAATTGTCTCTCTGACAAAACACATTGTGAAAGTTGGTGAATCAACCTGTACCAGTAGAATTGACACCACTGGTGTACCCCAGGGATCTTTGCTTGGCCCTTTTCTGTTTGGAATCTATTTCTCGACAATTCAGGCTAAAGTAGATGGCCTTTGGCTTGCCGCATTTGCTGATTCTTGCATACTGGGTGCAATCATTGAGTCCAGCTATGATGATAACATACTTAGAGGACTTAACACAAACAAATGATTGGTCCCAAAGCCACACAGTCTATATATAAATGCAGAACTGTGTTTTTATTTTGTCCTCTGAAAAGTGGGAATGTTAAGTTGTCAATCTCGCCTTCATTCTTGCTTGATGGGTTCGGAGCCGATCCCTCGGCTCCGACTCGGCACTTGCTAAGCTCGAGAGTCACTTTTACCAGCTCGAGGCAGCCCAGTATCCCATGATGCAAGGCGGTAAGTACCCAGATCTCGTTTGCCGCTTCGCTTATGAGGTCCTCCTTTTACCAGCTCCTGGTAAGTGTTTAAAATACTTTGATATTTTAGCCCCTTTTTGCTAAAAACCCTTTAAATTTTAGTTTTAAGTTAATTTTAAAGATTTTCTGACAGAACTTTTCCTGTCTCTTCTTATTTTTTAGTCAAACTTTACCCATCCCATCCCCCCCCCCCTGTTAGGGTGTGTGTGTGTGTGTTTGTCTACTTATACCTTTTTGGTATATTTAATTTAATTTAATTCTTTGACTGGTGTGTGTGTGTTGTCTTACACCATGTCAAAAGAGAGGGTCTCAGGCTTTAAGAAGTGTGACTCGTGCTGTCAGAAGATGTCTCTGACAGACGGTCACACTTCTTGCCTGTATTGCCTGGGGCCTCTTCACCTGCAGGACTTCTGTGCTATATGTCATTCCTTCAGCCAGAGAGTCCTGCAGGAAAGAAGAAACAAACTTATACTTAGGGGCCTTCTTAAGCTGGAGGGCTCTCCGGCTAAGTCGGCTCCATCTAAATCTGCCAAATCTTCCAAGGCCCAGGCTTCTGTGTCAAAGCCTGCGGCCTCGGCTCCGGCTGGAGCCGATTCTGGCTTAACTAAGCCTTCGGCACCGATGGCTATCGGTGCCGATTCTGCATCGACCACTTCGGTGTCGGCTCCGATCGGTTCCGACCACCGTGTGGCACAGGCATCGGTGTCGGCTCCGATCGGCTCCGACACCGTTACTTTTGTGGCTGTATCGGCTCCGGCTGGAGCCGATGCATTGAGGTTACCTGTCGGCTCCGATAAGTTGTCGGCTCCGACAGGGTCTATAGTTTCATCGGTTCCGATGGCTCCTTCCAGGAAGAGGTCGAGGTCTCCTTCCTTGGAGCTGATACTTTCGGCTCCGGCTTCACCTCTCCTTTCGGAACGGAGCCATCGGAGCCGATCTTCAAGGTCATCCAGGCTTTCTGACCATGACTTAGAGAGAGTGGTCAGTAGATTACTTAAGTCACAGGCACTGGCCCAAATGTTACATAGTCCGTCTCAACAGACGACTATTGGTCCACACCCGTTACAGTTCCTCCTTCAACTCTACCCCAGAGCTTGGAGTTGGAGTCTTCGAATGGTTACTGCTACGGCTGGAGGACAGATACCCCTTCTGTTCCTTCAGCCTCTACTCTTATCTCCTCTTGAGACCTTCCTTAGAGGGATTCGGTGGCCGGGCTTCCATGGTCTCCTCCGAGGGGTGAGTGGCATCGGACCCTTGTCGAACCCGCTCTTCCCTTGGAGCCTTGGCCTTGGTGAGCTCGGCTCCGACATCTGCCTCGGAGACTTCCCTTCGGTGGTCCCTGGAGTTCCTAGTTCTTGAACGGGTTCTCTCGGACCTGCCTGGGAGGGAGCATTCGAGGTGATGAAGAGTGTGCTGGCCACTGGTATCAGTCAGCAGTCTGTTCCCTTAGTTCCTCCCTCTATAGTGCCTGTTGACATCTCTGCCACTTCTCTTGCTACAGGACCCAGAGATCCTCCGCCTCAGGTTTCCGATTGGGAATTTCCCCTCTTCCGAGGATTCTCCTGATGTTTCGGGAGATCCTCCTAGGAAGAGGACTTGTAAGAGGAAACATGTAGACTCCCGAGTCTATCACTTCAGATACTGACTTTGATGAGTCAGAGGGATCCCCTAGATCCCCTCTGAGGATGTCTCCTTCTCAGACATCCTAGAACTCCTTAAACAGAGGGGAAACTGGCCCACCAACAATCCCTCTGAGGATGAGTCAGTATACCTAGAGGCGTTTGGATCTCGGCCCTCCACCTCCTGGGTGTCTCCGCCTTCGACCCCTTATGCAGGTTATTGCCCGAAAGGCGTGGGCAGCTCCTGACTCTGTAGAGCCAGTCCCTAGGAGGCCTTCAAAATTTATCACTGCCCGTGTGACAAGCAATTCCTCACTAAGGGTGTCCCCGCTGATGCCATGGTGGTGGCTGCTGCCACCAAGAAGGAACTTGCAGATCCTTCCGTGCCGTTCATCCTCCTAATAAGGACTCTAGGACCATGGATAGATGCGGTAAGCGGATGTTTTCCTCAGCGACCTTTGCTATGCGTTCGCTGAATTACCTATGTCACTTCACCAGACTCCAAAGGGATATCCTTAAGGAGCTAGGTGATGTTGTTCAGGATCCTACAGCTGCAGGAGCTCAGGAAAAATTGCTTCGCAGCTAGGAACCCTTAATTCCATTGCAAACTCCTCCATGCGGCTAATATCATATGCTGCAGATGGAGGCAGTAGGGCCAAGAGGTACAGGTGTGGCTCTTAGACGCCAAGCCTGGATGCGGCTATGTGACTTTGCAGATCCCTTTAAGGCGTCCTTCACAAATTCTCCCTTTGATGGGTCAGCTTTGTTTGGCCCTCAAGTGAAGGAAACTTTGACCAGGTGTGAGCAGGACGGCAAGACTCTTTCTGCCGTAGGAGTCCATTTTTCCACCCCTTCTAGACCTTACCCCAAAGGACAGAAAGGTGGCAAAATGTGGTTCCGCAAATCCCAAGGAGTCACGCCGGATTCACGTGGTCAATTTACCCCTAGAGGCAGAGGCGGTAACAACAACAGACGCCGCTCTAGAGGCAGAGGGGGTCCAAAAAACCAGGGAAACAGAGAGCCTCTCTCTGACAAGCCCTTTCAGCATCCCTGAGATGTTGCCCGGCTGTCCCTCCTTGGAGGCAGTCGGGGGAAGATTATCACTGTACCCAGAAGCCTGGCATTCCCTCACTCAAGACAGATGGGTACAGTCGATCATATCCAAGGGTTACATAATTCCTTTCGAGGAAAGTCCTTTCCCCTCAAATTCCCTTCCAGATGTACCACCCGGTCTAAGGGAAATTGCAGAGTTAGAAGTCTCAAAACTACTGCAAAAAAGAGCCCTTCAGCCAGTTACAACAGACCATTCAGAGCCCAGAATCTACTCAAGGTTCTTTTTGGTCCCCAAAAAGACGGGAGACTGGAGACCAATATTGGATCTCAGCAGACTCAACAAGTCTGTGAGGAAGACAAGATTCGAATGGTCACTCTTCAGTCAATTCTGCCCTTCTTACAGAAGGACAACTGGATGTGCTCAATAGATCTTCAGGATGCGTACTATCACATCAAAATTCACAGACGCTCCAGGAGATTTCTCCGCTCGGCTGGGGTCCAGTCATTTCCAGTTCAGAGCCCTGCCCTTTGGTCTCACTACAGCCCCCAGAGTGTTCACCAAATGCATGGCAGTGGTCACGGCTCACCTGAGACGTCAAGGATTCCAGGTGTTTCCGTATCTCGACGACTGGCTCCTGTCAGCCACCACCAGGCATCAGCTTATACAAGCCAGGGATTACACAATAAATCTTTGTTCTCATTTGGGCATCTCAATCAACTTGAAAAGTCATCCTTATCGCCCTGCCAGTCTATTACCTTCATAGGCAAACTTAAACACTGTTCGGATGTCAGCTACCCTTACAAATCAAAGAGTTTCAGACATTCAGAGTCATGTCAGGATCATTCTGGCCAAAAGAAAGTACAGGCCAGAATGGTTCTAAAGGTATTAGGCCTCATGGCTGCGGCCATTACTCTTCTTCCCTGGCTCGATTCTACATGCGCCTTCTTCAGTGGATGCTGTTCACACAGTGGTCGTACCAACAACTTCCTATCGTCACCAGATTCTGGTGACACAGACTTGCAAAGATCATCTTGGTTGGTGGATCAGATCTCCTCAGGTTCACCAAGGCAGGTACTTTGTACCCCCATCCCGATAGCCACTGTCACCACGGATGCCTCCCTGATCGGGTGGGGGTCATTATCAGGGCAGGATGGTTCATGGGGCGTGGCAGCCGCTCGAGTACCATCTGCACATAAATGTCCTGGAGATGAGAGCAGTGCTTTTAACGTTGCAAGCCCTCAACGACTTTCTTCCCGTAGGGACAATTGCAGTCCACACAGACAACATGTCTGTAGTTTGGTATATCAACAAACAGGGCGGAACCAAGTCCTACCCTTGTGTCGAGAAGCTCAGACTATGGCAATGGGCGATCTCCTCTCATCGGTTTCTGGTAGCAATGCATATCCCTGGGAAAACCAACATTGTAGCGGACAGATTGAGCAGAGCTATTCTCATGCCTCACGAGTGGTCTCTCAAGCAATCTATAGCGGAAGAGATTTTTCTGGAATGGGGTCGTCCATGTTGCAATCTTTTTGCTACTCCCCAAAACAGCAAATGTCCAGACTTCTTCTGTCTCTTCCCTCTACCAGGCCATCCCCCCAGAGACGCTCTGACCCAGGATTGGCCCCAGGGACTTCTTTATGCCTTCCCTCCATTTCCTCTGATCCCTCAAGTTATCCAGAAAGCTACCGTTTTGAGAGCCAAATTGATTCTCATTGCCCCTTACTGGCCTCGACAAGTTTGGTTCCCGTTCCTCCATCATCACCTTTTGGTGCAGCCGTGGCATCTGGACCCAGTGCCAGATCTTCTGATTCACCAATCGGGTCAGCTGCATCGGTCTATCCCTTCTCTCAACCTCACAGCATGGTTGCTCCACTTCCTTCCTTAGCCAGGCTTCCTTTGATCTCTAACCCAGTTAGAGACATCATAGTAACCGTTAAAATCCTCTACCAGGAGGATTTATACAAGCAAATGGAAACGTTTCTCTTATTGGGCTAAGGCCAAGAATATTGATCCTTTCACTGCCCCTGTTCAGGCAGTCCTCGACTTCTTAGCAGAGATTTTTCATGCAGGCTCCTCTTCTTTCACAGTCAGAGTTCAATTGGCTGCTATCTCCAACTTTCATGTCGGGGTAGCAGATCATAATATTATGTCCCATAGGCTCTGCAGGGCCTTCTTGAAAGGAATTTTCCTACTAAAGCCTCCAATTAGGAATCCTCCTCCTCAGTGGGATCTAAATTTAGTGCTGACATCCTTGATTCTTCCCCCCTTCGAGCCAGCTGTTTCTTGTTCCCTGAAATTTCTTTCTTGGAAAACTTTATTCCTAGTGGCTATTACATCGGCCAGGAGGGTGTCTGAACTTCATGCTCTATCGGTTCGACCCCCCTGTTTGGTTTTTCACAAAGAAAGAGTATCTTTGAGAACTAATCCGACCTTTTTGCCTAAGGTCGCTTCAAAGACCAATTTGAATCAATCCATTGATCTCCCTGTATTTTTCCCAAACTATTCAGACAGAGCTGAACAAAAGCTACATTATCTTGATGTCCACCGTCAACTTAGATATTATTTGGACAGAACAAAAAAATTTAGAAAATCTGATCAACTTT